>NW_028124870.1:0-104838 GCF_965194825.1 Balaenoptera physalus
TGAAGCTTATGTATTTTGGGAAGTGAGTATATGTGTATCCGATAAAGAGGTGGGGTTCTATGTTTCTACAGGGAAGTTGGACAATTGCATTTCTATGTATTAGAAATATGTGATACGGGTATTTGTGAGTACTTGCATATGTGTGAGCTGGCTCCTAATAGCTAGGGATAATTTGATATATGGAAGTTGTTTCATAAATGGTTTGCTGGAGACACTTCCATGTATCTTACTTGTGTATTCTAATCTGTGTGTGTGTCCATCATCAGGTTCATGCATTATCAAAGTTTGTTCATAAGGTATGGAGTTGTTAGGAGTATTCAAAGTGTATATCTTTGGAGAATGCTAGGGTGTTTATACATGTGTTTGGTAGGAGTAAGAGGTGGTCTGTCTATATATTCAGGGTGAGGGTAGAAATATATATGTATGAACACCCACACACACATACACAGTTTATATGTTGGGGTAGTGGCGGGGAGCTTGTGTTCTGGAGAGGTAGCATAATGTATAGTGTTTGGGAGGGGATCTGTATGTTCAGGGCTTGGGAATATTTGCATGTGTGTGTCCATACGTGTGTGAGAATTGTGTATGTATATTAGTAAGACTGCAGAGGTTGTTGGTGTTTTTCTGTTTTGAGTGTGTCTGAGCATTTGGGGTGTATACTCATGAGTAGTTTGTGGGTGTGTGTATTTGTGATTTGTGAGTATATCAGGAGGCTTAGAGTCCTCTATGTATCTATTTCAAAATGTAATGCCTGAAGAATTGAGTGGTGTTGCTTGTATGTGTGTTCTCAGTATTAGTGAGGTGGACTTATATGTACCGTTGACCCTTGAACTACACACGTTTGAACCACACGGGTCCACTTATAGTGGATTTTTTTCCCAGTAAATACTACAGGACTACTACACGATCCATGGATGCAGAACCACTGCATGGAGGGTTGGCGCCCTAACCCCCAAGTTGTTCAAGGGTCAGCTGTATTTGATAAGTATAGGTTATTTGTGGCTGTGTGTGTTTTTGAGTTCCTGGGGCTTCTGGGGTATGTATTCTGGGGGATGTGAGAGTTTAGTTTGTGTGTTTGGAAACCAGTAGACGGTGTAGGTTATGTGTGTGTGCAGGAATCCTGAAGTATATGTATTTTAGGGCTGTGGGACTGCATATGGGTCTTTTTTGGGTTGCACGTGAGACAGTTGTGTACTTGGTGAGCCTGTGTGTTTAGGTACTCAGTGTGTACATCTGGATGGCATATTGGTTGCACGTGTTTGTTTTCAGGCCCATGTTGTGCGTGTATATATAGTTGTGAGAGTGGAATGTGAATATTCAGGGTGAGTAAGGTTTCGTTTGTAAAAATTTACATAGTAAGAGGTGGTCTGTTTGTGTATCTATTCAGGGTGAGGGTAGAAATGTACGTGTGTGTTCAGGATATATATATATATGTATGTATATGTACAAACACATATGTATATGTGGTATCCTTTTGGTTGTATATCTGTGGTGGGAGTTGAGGGGTCTACTTGGGGTGTAAGTGGATTGTGTGCACAAATTCATAGGAAAAGGTATGGGATGTGCTGGAACTGGTTCATACTATCTTGGGATAGTCAATGGTGCATACCTCTTCCCAGCTCTGTGTTCAGTGATGTCAGGTGGGTAGCTTGAAATTGGTCATGCTGGGAATATTTATACCATGTAGATAGCATAAGTGAAGTCTTTCCCACCTTTCTCGGAGAGTTTTTTAGCGCTTCCCAGCAGACCACTGATGTGCGTGTTTGGATGTATGTATGTATGAAGCAAGAATATTTGGGCATCGGTGGATACGTATGGGACACCCATGTGAATTGTGACTGGGGCACCTGGGGCTATGGGCCCCTGTATATGTGCATTGACCCTGGTAATTGTGAATCATTGCATTGCTCCTATCAGGTTGGTCTGTTCTTTAGGGCCAAAGAATCCCCATAAATGTTGTAGATTCCCAGTAGAAATCATGCAGATGGATACAGGGGTGTCTGTACCTTAGTCAGGTGGACACTCCTTCAGCATTTGTGTGGTCCTAGCATCTGGGTCCCTAGAAGGGGGGGCCTGGTGGACAGATGGCCATGCAGAGCAGAACCTTCACAGGTGTGTTGTTGGCGTGACAGGCAGCAGTCAGAAAGTCACGGGGCTTCCTGGATAGGAGGTCAGATGACCAAGGGCTCTCCCAGGAAAATACCCTGAGAATCAGTTGGACAGCTACAGGCGTTACTGGCTCTTCTGGGGCACAGCTGACGTGCAAGGACACCCTCCACATGGGGTCCAGAGCCACGTGTCCCTGAGCCCAACTGCCCCAGGGTGGTGGGAACTGTTGCGTATCAGGCTGGTCAACTGTATCACTAGGTCTCAACCAACCTGTCTCCATGGAAATCTAAGTCCTCAGGGGTAGGCAGGACCTCTAGGGATCAGTGAGCTGACTAGGACAGGGGTGGGGAGGCTTTGTCCCTGAGGGAGAGTTGGGGACTGAGACCTGGAGAGCCTGGGGAGTCCCACTCTGAGGAGATATGGCTCTGTTGTTCCCAAACCCTTTAGCCATGTTCTCTGTTCTTTTCTGAAGGCTCATGATGCTTCTAGCAGTGGGAAGCTTATCTCAGTTTCATGTTTCTCTGATAGGATGAACTGACCCTTTTATTCACTATTCCACATCGAGCTGCAAACCCATCAGATGGAACCACGTGATCATTGTGGCCACCAGCTGACCCCACAGCCACCTTGTGCCTCCCTTGGACCCACCCAGGAATTTCTGAGCCTTCTTTATGGTGAGTCTTGTGGCCTTTTCTCCCTCATTGGGAATCCTCCTGCCAATAAAACATGCTGTGAATGTTAACAAAAGGAAACCTCAACTAGAATTGGAGTCTGGAAGGCCCGTAGAGGGAGCTCTCATGCCGTGTCACTCATCATCAATTACCCCAAGAGGAAGAGGTCATTCACTGACCCCAAACAGGAAGTGCGACCACTTTACTACCCCAGCTGGAGGAGGCAAGACTTCCTTCCTGGCCAGCAACAAGAAATAGAACATAGAAATAGCTAATAGAGAATTCCGCAGTTTAGCCAATGAGAAGCCATTGTCACCTGAAGTTTCACTTTCCTCCAGTGAACTTTCATTTTTTCCCTTGATGATGACTTTCTTTCCTTGTCCCACCCTCTTTACTTTGAAATCCTTCTGGGACTTTCCTGGTGGTCCAGGGGCTAAGACTCTGCTCTTCCAATGCACGGGGCATGGGTTCGATCCCTGGTCGGGGAACTAAGATTTCCACATGCCATGTGGCGTGGCCAAAAAACAAAAAGCCTTCCATGTTGTGTAACCCGTTGGAGTATCTCCCTTTCTATCAGATGAGATGCTGCCTGATTCATGAATCGTTTAATAAAGCCAATTTATTCAAACTTCAAAGTAAATCTTCACATTTACTCAGTTAAATTTTGTTTTTTAATACATTGGTGGCATTCAGAGGTGGCCGCTAACAGTTTCATATGTATCCCTCCAGAAATGTTCTGTATCAAAATAGGTATGTGCACTTTTTTAAAATCCACTCTTATGATTCCTCTTGCTAACAGGATGATCTTATGATTAAATGCTTATCTTTTTAAAAAGAAAAACATAAATATATTGGTGGCAGTGATGGGATCTGAAGCAAATTTCTGATAACATTTGGGACAAGGAGAAACAGGTGTAGTGCCCACAACTCCTTTGAGTTCACTGTCTTTCTTGCCATTCCTGAAGGTTGTTGGTAAGCTCCTCTTGGTTTGAGCTCCATTCTCTTTGATTGAGTTTGTGCTCGCAATCTAATTGGCTTTCCTTTACAGGGCAGGTCAGTTTGTCTGGTAGAGGATTCTCCCTGAGGCCAAACCCCTAGCCTTTCAGATGGAAATTCCCAGGACACAGTAACATCTCTTGGTTATTGCCAGTATATTTTTGAGTGGGAAACCCTAGCCCCTAATTTTGTTCCCTGGATTCCACATTGGGCACTGCTGGCAGTGTAGTCTGCACTTGCCCATCTGTTTGGAATCAGCCCTCAGTTTCCATGCTTGGAACTGTTGGTGGCGGCTATAGTTCTCCATTTTGTTTGGCATCAGTTTGCAGTCCCCATTCCTTGGGATTTGCTGGTTGGATCTTTTTCCTCAGTCCAGGGATCCCTGGGAATTGGTGGTGGTGCATACCAGGCCTTCTTTTGGCCAGGACATAGTGACATCTCTTTGTTACTGCTGATATATTAAGGCGCAGTTCTTTTGTGTGTTCTTTTGGGTTGACAAAGGCTAGCTAAGGAAATGAGATCCTTTATCACCAAAGAGTTGAGAATGCCAGCTTCTGGCACACCTGCTTATTTTATATTTGAGAACTATGGTCCTGGAGGCTGTAGATATTTAGAAAGATGGCAAAATTATACTAATATTGAGCTAGAATTACAATGGTCATTGTGGGGAATGTTCCAGTTAGACAAGATTGTTCATTTAAGGAAAACACTAGAGAGCAAGTGTTCCCAAATTGGACAGGGAGAATGAGATGCCTGCTTTAGTTGGTATGTAAAAGTTTACAGAAGGTTTCAAGATTCCAAAATAGCTTCGTTTAGAGACTTAGAACAAAAAGCTAATGAAAAATTGAAGAGACAAAAGGTACCTGAAACAAAAGACCATAGGACGGATGTGACTGCAGATTGAACTCCTACTGTCCCCCCCTTTCCTTTTTCACCTGAGTACTCTTGTTTTACTCATTTTCTGTCTGAAATACTTTTCTATTCCCAAGAGAATATTTAACAATTGCCATTTAAAGTAAAACTAGCTGAGGTTGCAGGTGAGCCCCCTCAGGTGTCCTTTACCCCTTGGTCAAAGACTGAACTGAGAGCTATAGTCAAAGAATTCTCTAAACCTAGCGAGGAACGCCCAACATTTTTTGAAGAATTTAGAGTCACTGTCACAGCCTATGTCCCCAAACTGCTAGATCTTTATCCGCTTGTACACATGTTGGTAGGACTGGGGGAAGCCCCAGAATGGACGTGGGAAGCAAAATGACATAATCCCTAGGATGATATTCAAGATCCTCGACCTAAAAAGGCTTGCAGAATAACAACTAACCTTTTATAAGCTATTCCTAAAATCTTCCCTGCTCACACTTGGTCTATTATTAATTGGCCTAATAATGATTGGCCGATTATTCACTCATACAAACAAAAGAGGGGTGAATCTGTGGAAGACTTTAGAGCCAGTTTGTAGGCTCTCTTTTTACAGCATTTGGGGTTCCAAGCAATAAAAAGGCCACTCAGCCTACTTTAACTGCCCTCTTTGTAAATGGATTATCTTCTGAGATTAATGGATTGATAAACGGGCAGAAAATAGGCTGGGAGGCTGTAGGCCTGACTGAACTCCTGACTATAGCTGAGAATTTTGAAAGGACCTTGGAGTAAGATCACAAACAGAAATCCACCAAGCTCATAGCCTTACAGTTACAGCAGCTCTAAGGCAAGAGACACAAAATAACACCTAGGCCTCCCCCATTACAACCTCCTAGGGGTCCATGATCAATTCGATGACCCAAAGTTGATGTTTCATTTGTAATCAGTGAGGACACTGGGAAAAAAGGTGTCCTCAAAGGTCCTATGCAAACTCTTCACAAATGCTCTCATATCTGTCTCAAAGGGAGGGCCCCCCCATGACCCGCTCCCCTAGTTGGCAGAACTCCAGAGGTTCTCTGGTAAACTATTACCAGCAATTACCTTAAACAGCCCAGAGGAAAATAGAATGAAAATTAATGAAAAACTGCCAAATTTTAGTTGATACTGGAGCTATGCTTTCTACTTTAAACCCCACTCTCATATTCTACTTTGAAATCTACATTAAACCCTAACCCTAACTGTAAACGTAATTACCTAACCCTTTAACACCCTAGCCCTAGCCCTAACCAGATCTGTGCTTTCTACTCTAAATCCCACCCTCAAAGAACAACAGGTCCCTCTGAGTCAAGAGGATGCTTCCATGGTGGGAGTACCTAATAAAGTTCACAGAGAATTTTTATCTCAACCAAGACTCCTTTTTGCTATGCAATATACCCCAGTTAACCTATTTGGTAGAGATCTCTTTTCTAACTTAAAAGGGCCAGTACATTTTGCCTCCAGTGGAGATCTCACCTTAAAGTTTCCTGATCAACCTGAACCTGATTATTTATGTTCCTTACAATCTGTCCTGGACATAAAAGAGGAAGTTCAGCACAAGTTCTCTAATTTGATGGAGATGCCTGCAAATTTGGGGGCTACTTCTGACAGCGTTAACATCAGAAGAATAAAAAAATGCAAACCTATAAAGATTCAGATAGATGTAGCTAAACCTCTCCCTAGGTTTCCTCAACAACTATTAAAGCCTGCGGTCATACAAGGTCTCACACCTATTGTAGAAGACTTAATTTCCCGGGAGGTAGTCATTCCTGTACTCGTCCCTGCAGCATGCCAATCTTGCCTGGTTGGAAACCTGGCAGGATGGCGATTTGTCCAGGACTTGGGAGCTGTTAATAAAAATAGTTATTCCCTGTTTTCCTGTTGTTCCAAACCTAGCCACCCTTCTGTCACAAGTTTCAACTGACTTGGAATGGTGTACCGTTGGAGACCTTTGTTCACCTTTCTTCAGCATCCCGGAGACCCAACAGCCAATATCTATATGCCTTTACTTGGAACAATCAACAATATACCTGCACTTTTATGCCTCAAGGGTTCACTGGGACCCCTTCTTTTTTCTCCCAAGTACCTCACCAAGATTTAAGTACCCTCTAGTTCCCTGAGAAATCCACCTTTTTACCATATGGAGATAACCTCCTGCTGTACTCAGCTACTGTAAAGATTCCATAAGGCATGCATAAAAGATTCCATTTATTTGCTGCAACAGTTAGCTGAGAAAGAACACAAAGGAAAAATTACAATTATCCCTAGACACTGTTCATTACCTAGGACATAATCTAAGCACTGAAGGAATTCAGCTATCTGCAGAGAGAATTCGGCTGATACAGGAACTTCCTAGACTCACAACTAAGTGCTAGCATTGTGGATTTCTAGGTTTAGCTGGTTATTGCAAGCTCTGGGTTCCAAATTTTGCTCTGTTACCTCTTCCACTCTATGAACTTATTAAAGATTTAGTCCCTGAATCCTTTGCTTGGGAAGATAAACATAAGCAGGCTTTTACAAGGCTAAAACAAGCACTGCAAGAGCTGCCTGCCTTAGGGTTCCCCAAATGATCAGGTTCAGGTTGATCCGGAAACTTTAAGGTGAGATCTCCACTGGAGGCAAAATATATTAGCCCTTTTAAGTTAGCAAAGAGATCGCTACCTAATAGATTAACTTTAGGTTATTCAAAACCTTTTACTTGATTTGTGCATGAATGGCATAATCAGGCCCCGCGGAACTATGTGAGCATGGTAGTAAACATAGGCCTATTGCCTATTATAGCATGCAACTTGATTCAGTTGCTTATGCCTATCTCAGTTGTCTTAAGGTTATAGCCACAACTGCAAATTTAGTGGAAGCCTTGGCAGATTTGACTCTAGAAAATGAAGTTTATTTGCAAACTCCACACATTGTCCACAGTCTTCTTAACTCTGAATTGGCAACGTTTCACTGCAAGTGTCACAAGATTCACTTCCTGTGAAATCCTGCTTTCACCACCTAATCTTTATCTTAAACTTTACAACGTTCTCCATCCTGCTGCACTACTACCTCTGTCTGACAAAGGTGAGGACCATGACTGCAAGGTAACAGTGTCCCATGGGAATTCCCTGGTAGGCCATTGCTTAGGACTCCGAGCTTCCACTGCAGGGAGCGCGGGTTCGATCTCTGGTCGAGGAACTAAGATCCCACAAGCCACGTGGCGCAGCCCAAAACAAAAACAAACACAAAAACAAAACAAACAAAACAATGTCCCATTTTGTGACACCGTGTCCTGAGTAAAGATGTTACCAAGTCCAAGCTTGCTGTGCTTGCCGCACGACAGGCCAATAAACGGGAGATGAGGTGTTGAGGCAAGGAATATGACTTTATTCGGATGGTGACAGGGAATACCTGGAAGGGAGTTTTCCTCTTCCCTGACTCATATGCTGCCACTTCCCGTTTAGGGTGTCCCAGTCAGCCTCGGTGGGGTCAAGGGATGATTTGCAACAGCAGCAAGAATTGCAGCAACATAGGAGGCACTTACCTCAGCGGCATTTGCCCGCTCGGGGTGCCATGATGCCCCTGGTAGAGCTGCCTCTGTCATGGGTTAGGGCTGTGTGGGGAACTCATGGATGTATGTTTGGGGTATAGGACGGTTTGGGGTAATAGTAAAGCTGTGTAGAGACTGTGTATGTGTGATCTGGGGAGAGATGAGGGGCCTGAGTGCCTTTATGAGTGTACGGTTGGTGTAGCATGGTGCGGCTGGGTGGTGGGGCTGGTTCTGGGTGTTTTGAGGCTCTGTGTGCAGGCATTTGAGAAGAGGTAAGGGTATGCATTTTAATGTTTTGTGTGTTGGATCTGTGTGTATTCAGAGTATAGGGGTTATACATATGCTCATCCTGTAGGGTAAGAGTTTAGGGAGTGTATTTTTGGTGTGGAGGAATTTGCAGAGACTGGGGATGTCAGTGTAAATTGGGGTTGTTAGCTGTGTGTGTATAATCAGGGGATGTGACAGAGGCTGTTTATAGTATCTCAAGAGGGAGATGGGTGTATGTTTGTATTGGGGGTGTGAGTTCATCATGTGTTCTGGGGGGAGTATTTAGGAGAAGGTTGGAAACCTTGTGTCTCTCTGATGGTATTTTGTGTTTGTCTCAGCTTCTGAGGCATTGTACATACGTGGATGTTCACAGCTGTGGGGGGACTGTATGTGTTATATTTGGATTTTGGGGGTTGTGTCTTATGTTAAGAAGTATGTGAGTTTGGTTTGAATGTATTTGGCTATTGTTGAAGGGTTTGTGTGTTTGCATTGGGGGGTTATATGGGGTTGGGTGGATTTTTGTGGGATGTGAGGATTTCGGAGTTTGATTATCGGGGGCCGTTGGGGGTGTGTTTTTGTATTCAAGACTGTGGCTGTGATTTTATTGGGGTTTGTAGTGCATGTATATTGGAGCAGGAGGGTTCTGGGCACACAGGCATCTGCTTATAGGTAGGGAGTTTGTGTGTTTGAGGATGTTTGGAGCTCTGTGGGGCTGTGTGATGGTGGCACAGGCGACTGTGGGCAGGTGGAGTGTGTGTTGGGCTGGAAGGGAAACTCGAGGGCATGTTGGTGACTGTGAGGCGCCCATGTGAACTCCCACGTGGACTGACCTTTGTTCCTTCTGACCTTCTATGGCTTGTACCCATCCTGATCTTCTGTGGCAGCTACTCCCCTGGAATGGTCAGCAATACTCTGCTCATTCTTAGCCAGATGAGTCAGGAAATGTCACTTCCTCTGGCAGCTGGATGTGTCTCTTGCAAGTGAGTGGTCCTGGAGTCCAGGGTGCAGGACTGGTGGACAGATGCAGAGTGAGGCTGATTCCCCCGTGAGCCCTCTCCTCAGTGAGGTGGCCAGGAGGTCAGGGCTGTATCTCCAGAGGGTCAGACATGGCCAGTCCTCTCTAGAATGTGCTGGAGGGGCCAACTCATTGAACGGACCCTGCCAGGAGATAAACAGACCCCGAGGACAATTCCTAAGGGAGAAGTCTATACCTACCCATCTTCCACTTTCTCCTTTGGATGGCCTCTACCACAAGGTAAAAGCTAAGCCCCCTCACACGGCCCTTCTTGGCCTGGTCTTACTGACCGGCCAGTCTCTCCCCACATCCTGGCTCACTCTGGGCCCTCTGGTGATACCAGCATGAGGCCCCCCTGCATGTCAGTTCTCACCTCCTTGCCTTAGCCCTTGCTGCCCTTGCTGTTTGCCCTGCTCTTCCTCCCCCAAGGCCGTGAGTCACCTTCTCCAGGTGGGAAGGATCCACTGAAAATGCAACTTTGGGTAATTACTGCATCACCTGAGTCTCTAGCACGTGCCAGGCACTATGACGCTTGCCAAATCCATAAAAACCCCACAAAGCGGATGTGCTATTAGTTGCACTTTGCAGGTGATGAAGCTGAGGTTCAGAGGTGAGCAACCATGACCAAGTACCCTGTATGTACCAGAATATCAATCAGACTGGTCAACGTATCCAATAAAGCCAAACATTAGTCTGATCAGGACGCCTAGATGCCAGGCTGTAAAGGCGCAAAATATGTCCCAGCCAGAGAAGGAGCAGTGCCAAGTACCCCAGCAAAGAAGCAGAGTTCATATCCTGCTTTCTTAATCAAAATAGCTGCAGATCAACCCACAGTTTCCTACTCTGTTAATAGGAGGAAAATACCAATGTGCGTTGCCCCATAAAACTACCTTAAGACAGTATGTATGATCCCGAGTGCTTTGGTAATGACCCCAAATCATCATCATGAAGTTGGGATACTTCTTAAAACACTGCAAGTCTTACACACTGGCATATAGAATCTGTAAAGTCAGTTCTTTGGGTAATGATGGTAGATAGAAGTGGCCCAGAAGGACAGAAGACAGAAAATAGAGCAGAAACTATTTGTCCAGAGGTGACAATGGGTCATAGCCAAGGTTCAAGCATTACTAGGGAGGTGGTGAAAATAGTAATGGGCATAGAGTGTAATAAGTCAAGGATATCTCATGTAGTTTCCAATGAAAGTTTGTGAAAGACATATAACTAAAAAGATAATAGGCTGGGAGGTGAAATAGTACAAAACATTTGATATATTTTTTACAAGGATAAAAGAAGATAGAAATGAACATTAAAGAAGTCGGTCAAATAGAAACACTGTAAGATGGTAATAACCTCACAATATGATGAGGCAACTTAGATTTATTTTGTTTAAATAAATTGGTAGACTATATTTAGAGTAGTTTTAAGTTTAAAGAGAATTTGAGCAGAGTATAGAGTTCTCATACACCCCCTCACATCTATTCCCCAAACCAAAGTTTCCCCTATTATTAACGTCTTGCATTAGTGTGGGGCATTTTTTACAATTGATGAGCCAAAGTTCATACATTACTATTAACTAATATCCATAGTTTACATTACAGTTTACTCTGTTGCATATCCTATGGGTTTTGACGAATGTATGACAAGCGTTGACCATTACAGTATCATACAGAATAGTTTCAGTGCCCTACCTTTTCCAGGATGTCATATAGCTGATATCATACAGTATGTATCCATTTCAGTTTGGCCTCTTTCATTTAGCAATATGTGTTTAGGGTTCCTCCATGTCTCTTCCATTTAGTACTCTTATAGCTCAAGCTGCCATAACATAATACTATAGGCTTGGTGACTTTAACAACTCACAGTTCTAGAGGCTTGGAAGTCTAAGATCACGGTGCTGGCCAATTCAGTGCCTGGTGAGGGCTCTCTTCCTGGCTTGCAGACGACTGTCTTTTCACTGTGTCCTCACATAGTGGAGAGAGACAGAAAAAACTCTCTGGTTTCCTCTTACAGGGGCACTAATAGAGCCTAATCCTCATGACATCATTTAATCTAATTACCTGCCAAAGGCCTCATCTCCAAATACCATCACTTTGTTAGAGCTTGAATATATGAATTTTGGGGGGACAGAATTCAGTTGATAGCCTCATTCTTCTAACAGTATAAAATATGACGAATAAAGAAAGCTCATCATTAAATTATCTCTTTTCTAGAGTTTCTGTCCCCATGTAGTTATCAACTCCTGGGTAAGATAGCCTGGGAAAGCAAAATTTTAAAAAACACATGAACAAGTTTTTTTGAATCTCAAAATGATTTGAAGGCAAGAAACAGTGTTTGAGAGAAAATTGGGGAACCTTACTTGCATAAGAAAAGGTGATATTCCTCCTGTTCAGAGTTGAATGCCATTTTGGAGCCAGTCAAGCCAGGCTGAGGAAGCACATTCTAAGCAGAAGCAATAAAAATTGTGTGCAAAGAGCCAGGCTTGTTCTAGAAATTAAACAAGCCCCACTGTGAATGTGGAAGAGTGAATGAAGGGATGAGAAGCAGGATAGGTGAATGGAAACTAGGTTACAGAGGCCTATGAGTACAGATGGGCATATGCATGTAAGAACACTACTCATGGCAGGGAAAGAACCACCTGGATGTATCAGAAGGAACAAGTTCTTAACACTCACAAAGGGAAAAAAAAAAAGAAAGCCTGGTCTTCCCAGCTAGAATGGAAAACTGTTTAATACATGAGTATTCAGAATAGTTTTCAATCCTGAAATGTGGGGAAAAACTTAACATGGTCTAAACATTACTTGGGTTCCACCTAAAAAGCTTAAAAGCAAGACTCAGAAGGATAAAATTATTTTTAAGTAATTTAACTGCATCCCAGAACAAAGTTCAAGAATATGTACAGAAATACTAAAATATTTAGCACCAGAAAAAGAAAATCTACAGTGACTGTCATCCAATAAAAAAATTACCAGGTATATCAAGAAGCACGAATATAGAACCACAATGAAGGGGAGAAAACCTAATTAAAACTGACCCAGAAATAGAAAAATTAAAGCATTAGTAGACAACAAAACTAAAGTAGATATTATAATTATATTTCATATTTTCAAGAAGCTACAGGAGGGATTGGACATGTAAAGGAAGGTATTTTTTAAAAAGCAAATCAACGTTTTAGAGATTAAAATTAAAATAGCTGAGATTAAAAGTACATTGGATAGAATTAACAGTAGATTAGACATTGCAGAAAAGAATTAGTTAACTGAACAAAAAGCAATATACATTATTCAAAATAAACACACAAAGAAAAGAAAAAAAACTTTAAAAAGATATGAATATCAAGAGAATGGGAAGTCAAGTCATACATGGGGAGAAAAAATTTGTAAAAGACAAATCAGATAAAGGATTGGTATGAAAATATACAAAGAACACTTACTGCTTACCACTAAAAAAAGAGGACAACCTGATTAAAAGTGGACAAAAAATCTAAACTGACACCTCAGTAAAGAAGATATAAAATATCAAATAGGCATATGACAAGATGCTCAACACCTTATGTGTTTGGAGAACTGCAAATTAAAACAGCAATGAGAAACCACTATGCAGCTATGAAGAGGACAAAAATTCAGAACACTGACAACACCAAATGCTGGTGAGGATGCAGAGCAGTAGGAACTCTCATGATTGCTGTAGGGAATGCAAAATGGTACAGACTCTTTGGAAGACAGTTTGGCAGTTTAATAAAAGAGTAAATATACATTTACCATAAAATGCAGCAATCAAGCTCTTTGGTATATACCCCAAAGAGCTGAAAATTTACGTCCATACAAAAGCCTGCACATGAATGATTGTGGCAGCTTTATTCATAATTGCCAAAAATTAGAGGCAACCAAGGTGCCCTTCCATAGATGGATGGATTAAAAACAAACAAACAAACAAACAAAAACCTGTTCCACATTCATACAATGGAATATTATTCAGCAACAAAAGGAAATAAACTACCCATGAAAAGACATGGAGGAACTTAAATGCATATTATTAGGTGAAATAAACCCATCTGAAAGGGCTACGTACTGTATAATTCTTAACTATATGATAGTTTAGAAGGCAAAGCTATGGAGACCGTAAAAAGATCAGTGGTTGTTGGGGGTTTGGGTGGAGGAAGGGAAGAGTAGGTTGAATAGGTGGAACACAGGGGATTCTTAGGTCAGTAAAAGTATTCTGTGTGATATTACAGTGGTGGATACATGTTGTATTAGTCAGAATTCTCCAAAGAAGCAGAACCTATAGAATACATGCATGTGTTTGTAACAGGGAATTAGCTCTTATGATAATGGAAGCTGAGAAATCCCACAGTCTGCCATCTGTAAGCTGGAGGCCCCAGAAAGCTAGTGATATAATTCAATCCTAGTCCAATGGCCTGAGAACCAGGGGAGGTGGTGATATAAATTCCAGTCTGAGGTCAGGAGAAGATGAAATATCTCACCTCACACCATGAGGCAGGAAAAAGGGGCAAATTCTTCCTTCCCCCAGCTCTTGTTCTATTCAAGCCCTCAACAGACTGGATGATGTCCACCCACATTGGGGGGGGGGCAATCAACTTTACTGAGTCCACCAATTTCAATGCTCATTTCACCTGGAAATTCCCTCACAAAATATACCCAGAAATAATTTTTAATCTGGGTCCCCCATAGCCAGTTAAGTTGACACATGAAACTAATCATCACAAGTCGACCCTGTGTCAACATGACACCCATATGCATCTCCTCAAATCTTACTTAATCCCCAAGTAAGACAATAACAAGGTCTTAATTCCACTTAATATGATACAACAATTCTGAGTCCAATCAAAATACACTAACCCTATCCCCAGAAGAGGAGGTAAATCCTTGTGATATAACTTAAAGTACTATAATGTAAAATTAAGAGTACTTACATATTATGATATAAGATCAATACAACTCATGTTACATAATAAGGGAATATGAGAGAGAAAAAACAAATACACACTTAACACAAATATATTCATAGCAAAAAAAAATGGTGTACTCATGACAATTACAGTCCTCGTTTCTGTAAGTGGTCAGTTATAGCTGGTCTTTGTAACTACTTTCTTATACCCATTCTGTATTCTTTCTATCTTCAGCAAGCACCTCAGCAGATCGTGGTTCTTCCCTGGTGGGTGACCAAATCCTTCCTTCTTGAATAGTCTGGGTCATTAGTAGCCCTGCCTAGACTGGGTTGTTGTAGTTTTCCACTGAGCTTAATCAAAGAACATGGTAATACTAAGGGATGCCTTAAGCGATCTACTATATCCAGATACACTTTTCCTTACCCGCCGGTGGGGTCCGCATTTCTGGGGGGCCGGGCGCCTCAAGCCGCAGAGGGGATGGCGGCTCCGTTGCCATAACGGAGAGCTGAAGCGGCAGCAGCAGCGAGAGCAGGGAAGAAAATAAGGCGGAGGGAGGGGACGCCGGAGAACCCGGGGGTCGCTCAGGCTCGGCCGCGAGGAGGCCCGGGGGTTCCTGCGGCTGGTGCCCTCTGTGGCCCGAGGAGGGGGCCCATGACGCCGCGAAGGCGCGGGCTCTGCCCTGCCCAACACTCGGCGGAGCGCGTCTCTCGGCTCCCGGCTCTCGCTGCTCAGCCGCCGCGGCCGCCGACCCGGGCGCAGCCCAGGAGACTGACCTCAGCGGATAAGCGGCGGCGGCGGTGGCGCCCCGCGCTCCCTCAAGAGTTCTTTATATGTTCTTTATAGATACAAGTTCTTTATCAAATATGTTACTTACAAGTATTTTCTCCAGTCCATGGCTCCTATTTCGATTTTCTTAACTGTGAATGCTTTTTTCAAAGAGCAGACATTTTTATCATGATGAAGTCCAGTTTATTGATTTTTTCTTTTATATATTGTGATTTTAGTGTCATATCAAAGAAATATTTGCCTAACCCAAGTTCACAAAGATTTTCTCTTATGTTTTCTTGTAAAAGTTGTATAATTTTAGGTTTTACAATTAGGTCTACAATCCATTTTGAGCTAACTTTTGTATAAAGTGTGCGATATGAATGAAAATTTATTTTTTGTTTACACAAGGATCAAATTGCTCCAGGACTATCTGTTGAACAGACGATCTTTTCTCTACTGAGTTGCCTTTGTAGCACAAAATCAAAACTATTATGTCATGAGTTTTGCCCAAACCCAGTCAGATTCCCATCTTGAAAATCCACCTTAAACCATTGGAGTTCAGACCCCTAATCTTGTAAATATGTTCCCACAACTCCTGCTTCTGATAACTGCTAAGATTCTGCCAAGGTGTGGTGTTCTCACTCGCTGATGGAGGTTTAAAAAACTTAGCGGTGCTTCATGGAGAGATAACCAACTGACAAATTCCAACCCAATCTGATAATTTCTTTATTTTAAATTGAAATAATTATTTAAGAATGTGTTTAGATAGGAGATATTATACATAATTAGGGTTCATTTTGTCAGGTGTGATTTCACAAGGAATTTTTTTATCATAACTTAAGATTTACTGTTGTGAAAAATATTTGACAGTAGCTTTTGAAAAGCACAATTAGTCAAATTTGCACTTAAAATTATAATTCTTTTATTTTTCAATTAGAACTGTTTATCCTTTCATATTTAATAAGGGCTTCATAGGAGTGCTTCTCACTTTTATTTGTTTATTCATACAAAAATTACTTTTGGGAAACATTAGTTTGTAACACTGCAACAAGAAACTACAGGAACTATAGGACTAAAAACAGTAACATTTGGTCACAGCAACTCGTGGCAAACATAATATAAACTACAGCTTAGAGACCACGATGGTATAGATTAAATCTTTGGGATAGAAATGAGTGATCCAAAATGCATTAGGTTATAAAACATATTCTTATTAGATTCTTGTATTTATTTTTGTTAGTAATTATAAATATAAGCCATTTATTGAAGTCTCATGATATATCTAGCCGTGACCATTTTCCAGGAAGTGTTTTTATAAAATACACGTGATTTTATTCTCATATTAAAAATGTGGATACTGAGGGCTTCCCTGGTGGCGCAGTGGTTAAGAATCCGCTTGCCAATGCAGGGGACACGGGTTCGAGCCCTGGTCTGGGAAGATCTCACATGCTGCGGAGCAGCTAAGCCTGCAAGCTACAACTACTGAAGCCCGCGCCTAGATCCCGTGCTCTGCAACAAGAGAAGCCACCGCAATGAGAAGCCTGCGCACCGCAAGAAAGAGTAGCTCCCGCTTGCCGCAGCTAGAGAAAGCCCACGAGCCCAAGGCAACCAAAAATAAAATAAATAAACATAAATAAATTTTTTTAAAAATGTGGATACTGAGATTTAGAGAGCTCTGGTGAGGAGCAGAGCTCCAACGCCTTCCTTGTCTCCAATCCTGTTGGGCTCTGTACCCTCTCCTTCCCTAGGTCCACAGAGCCTCAAGTCTATTGAAACTGATTTGGTCCTCTCTCTTCAACGTCAACCTGCCTGTTTTCTTTGTTACTTCTTTGCTCTAATACACTACCCAGGTCGTGGCTTGGAGGATTTGTATGCAGGGTTATTTACCATACACATTTAGGAAACCCCTCCCCGTGTGTTCTTCGGTCTCTGGCCATGGCGTTGGCAGTAGTCTGGGCTCACTCTCACTTATCACTGAGCCTCTGATTGGAGTCCTGGCGGCCGAGGCACTGTCACTCATGACAGCACAGCCTTTCTCCTTCGATACTTTCATAATCTGAAAATGAAATACACATCTTTCACTGGTAGATTAGAAATAGAATTTTCTTCTCTACTTTTCGTTTGCAGACTAGGTTTTAAAGCCTCAAGTGACTGTGTGAACTTTATCTTGTCTCTGCCAGCTGTCTGCATCAGCAGCATGGGGTGACTTTGGTTGCCAGACCTTTCTCATGCTCTCCACCCATCAAATGGCTTCAACCCAGGGTCCCAGGAGTGTGTTGGTTTCCTGAGGAACAAAATCCTATCTTCCAATAGAACGCTTACTTCCAGCTACTCACTGGCACATACAGAGTCATACAGAGTTTGTAAACCTAGCTTTTCTTCTTACTACTTGGAGATTAATCCTATAATGCCCTCATTCTTCCAGAACAATAGTTCTCCACATGAGAAATAAACAATTGCTTCTTTAAGCCACATTGAGCCACATCTGGCAGGAAATGTTGTACTGAAAATTGGAAGATCTAACTGGTGGCTGGATTTGACATCGCTGAGTCTTTTGTAATATTCTCTGCTTCATTTTGCTGAGAAATGAAAGTTTGCATTAGGTGGTCTGGAGTTGTGAAACACAAATGTGGACATATGGAAAAAACTCTCAAAGCTCTTTTTATTTTTCTTGAAGTGACAATATTGCCTTATGTTTAAATCCACTGAGTAGAATAATATTACTTATTTAAAAGCCTACATATTTTCAGCTTTATAATATCAGGCACGCCTATGGAAAGAAGCCTTTCATCAGAGAGGGGAAATAGTGAGTATTTAGAATGACAATTGTAATTTTAGCAGTTTAACTGGGACTTTTTATTTTTTATTATTTGGTTAAAGGGCCAGATAGTAAATATTTAGGCTCTGTGGGCCTGCAACTCCTGAACGCTGCCACTGCAGAGTGAAAGCAGCCTTGGACTGTACTTAATGAATGGGTGTGGCAGTGTTTCAATGAAACATTGTTTAGACAGGAACAAAGCAGATTTGGACCTCATGCCAGTTTGTTGACCCTTACCCTAGAAAAAACTCTGAGTTTCACATTCTTTTTTTATATCCCCATGACCCTCCTTTTTAAAATCATCTGCCATCTATACCGTGCAGTGCAATGTTAGGTTGCCAGATTTATATTTGTTGATTGTAAGTATGTCTCCCAAACTATATATTTATATGAAATTCAAATTTCTCTGGGCATGGTGTATTTTACCTGGCAACCCTATCCCAGTGACCTTTTTCCCACATATTCCACCTTAATTTGGAGCTTGATGTCCTTCCCTAGATCAAAATCTTCTTTGGAAAATGTCTGAAGTTCTTAAAGATCAGCTGAGGGGGAATTTAGGGCCACACTGCCTTTCCTACAATTGCCTTTGTCGCATGTTAGGAACAATAATGAAGGAAAAGGAACAAAGTTTTTGTCTCAGGCTAAATACAAACACATCTGTACTTGTGCAAGAGAGGTTTGGTGGAGCCGTAATTTCCTTTCCATTCCCTGAACATCTGCCCTGGTCACAGGTTACCTATTGTTTCTAGGTAAGTGAATCCTGATGGAGTCAACATGGAGGACGATATTCAGAGAGGAGGCGTCTTAAAGGGATATGATACAGAAGAGAACCTACCTAGTACAGAGTAAATGCTTCAGTGCATACATGTTCATTATCATTCCCTAGTCCTTTAACATCCCAATTATTTCAATTCATTCAATATAAAATATTCAAAGAAAAATTCTGCCCATATACTCTGTACTTGCTTAATAAATAAGCCTCATTAAAGTTAAAATTTAGAAGAATGAGACTATACAAGTCACAAGATCAAGGTATTATTTCAGTCATTCTAAATGATGTTGGTATTTGAGTTCAAATTACATTGCACGCTGGCTCTGAAAGGGGCGGAATTATTTTCCAGAAAATGTTGGCAAAGATCTGCTAGGCTGTGAGAAGTTGGTTCTCATGTACTCTGGGCTGTGAGAGAACACTGTGTCTTTTCCCATAAACACGAGGGAAGGTGAACGGGCTCTGGGGACTTCTGATGGGGAAGATAATGAAAGGTGCCTTCATACCTCAGCTGTTCAGCACCATTAACCTTCCCAGTAATTGAAACACACAGAAGGGGGTGGTAAGTGAGAGGCCTCCCTCTCGTCTATTACCTGGCAGGTACAATTACTTAAGCCTTCAAATAAAGGAACGACTTTAGGTTCCTTTTCAACCATTCTTTACAAAAAAATCAACCAAAGCTTTTTGTTTTTTAACTCTAATGTTATAATCATTTCTTTCTTTTGATTTGTGCCTGTGGATTAAAGCATACCCAGCTCAATAAGGTGGGCATTTGTTATTTAATTAATGTAACTAATAAAGTCCACCATGTAGAAAAGGTTACAGCAACAAAAAAAAGAGGTCTTAAAGGTTTACCATAGGAGACCAATTTACGATTCAAAGTGGTTTTAGACTAACAGGCAAAAATAAGATTTCATTTTCCACATGGAAATGAAAAATACAAATGCAAAATTTTAATCTAGTTCAAGCTGAGGAATAACATCATATTGTAATTACAATACAAGGAAAATGAACCTAATCCTATAAATGTGTGTATGGACATGAAGGAAACTAGTTTTCATCAGTTATGTCAATGACATAACAATAGAGCAATGGAAGTGTGTGTGTGTGTGTGTGTGTGTGTGTGTGTGTAGGGAGTTGTTATTAACACTTCTCTATGCGAATTATACATGTACATATAAGAATGTATTTCTGTGATAAGACAAGAACATCTAGAAAAGCATTTTAAAAAGTAAATATCTTTGCAAAAGCTAAAAGTTCCTATAATTAAAAAGCAAGTCATCCAGCTCATGTCACATACTCACAGTATCATCCAGTGGCATTTACATCAAAACTTGCTATTATAAGTTAGATTGTATTTGCTTTTGAATCTACTTGAATTATGCAGCCATTATTTGAGCTAAATTACAAAAATGTTAAATGTTTCTATTATCTAAATCACGATGAAACAGAAAGATATTTCAAAGTTTCTGATACAATTTTTTTTTCTTTTTTAAAGGGGAAGAGGAGGAAATGAGGAGTCTTTTTTTTTTTTAATTGATTGATTGATTGATTGATTGATTGCTATGTTGGGTCTTCGTTTCTGTGCACGGGCTTTCTCTAGTTGCGGCAAGCGGGGGCCACTCTTCATCGCGGTGCGCGGGCCTCTCACTATCGTGGCCTCTCTCGTTGCGGAGCACAGGCTCCAGACGCGCAGGCTCAGTAGTTGTGGCTCACGGGCCTAGTTGCTCGGCAGCATGTGGGATCTTCCCAGACCAGGGCTCGAACCCGTGTCCCCTGCATTAGCAGGCAGATTCTCAACCACTGCGCCACCAGGGAAGCCCTCTGATACAATTTTAAGTGAAAATGGTGAGAAAGTGAAGCTGCCAGATGGCAAATATTTAATTTCTGCTCAGTTTTCTTCCATCACAAATACCCTGTGCTGGGCAGAGACTGAGGTCTAAATGGTCCTCATTCTTCACGCTCCTGGATTCACCCTCTTTGACACATAGCTTTTCAGCTCCTTTTACTGAAGAGGCAGAATCTGTTCTCCCGACCCTTGATCCCGAGTTAGGTTATGAGATTTACTTCGGTCAATGGAATGCCAGCTGATGTGACACACGAAGATCAGAACAGACTTGTATTTTTCTGCTTCTTCTCTTAGTTCTGTGCCACCGCGGTGAGAGGTGCCTGGGTTTGTTTGCTGAGCAATGATACACAAGTCCAGTCATCTCAGATGGGGCCATTCTCCATCAGCGGACAACAGCCTCCCCAAGGCAGGTGCGCAGGAGACCAGAACACCTGCTGAGCCAAGAGTGTGGTCTTGAGACCCCTGAGCTCAGTAAAGTGGTGTCTGCCACTGAGGTTTCTGGTTGATTCACAGCATTATTATGGCAGTAAATAACGGATATTGCTGCTTATGTTTTTTAACTCCCATTTTTCAGTTACATTTCTATTTGGAATAGTGTGGTAAAGTAGATGTCAATGGATTCAATGTTTTTCTAGAGTTTCTGTATTCCTTTTTAAAAACAGCTTTGAGATATAATTCACCTACTGTAGAATTCACCTACTTAAAGTGTCCAAATCAATTGTTTTTTTGTATATTCACAGAGTTGTGCATTCATCTCCACAATCTATTTTATCAATTTTATTGATAAAAAAAATTTTGGAAATTTTATCAATTTCCAAAAAAAGAAATCTTTCTTTTTCTAGCCTACAAGTCTCCCATCTCCCACAGCCCCAAGCAAACACTCATCTACTTTCTGTCTCTATAGGTTTGTCCTTTTTGACATTTCATATCAATGGGCTCATATAATATATGGTTCCTTATGACTAACTAATTTCACTCAGAGTATTTTCAAGATTCCTCTACATTGGAATACTTCATTCATCAGTACTTCAGCCTAAAAATATATCACTGGAATTATGGAATAAACTTAATCCTTAAGGGTGTATTTTTTTAATTAACCAGCACTATTACGAGTTCTCAGTCTTGTTTTCAATTTAAAAAGACTTTTAATGATAATCATTAAAATGCTTATGGTTGAATTTAGATTCAATTCTGTGCAATAAAATCAAATTGGTTATAACACAATAAAGGCCGTATATGAGAAGCCAATAGCTGATGTCATACTCTGTGCTTTTCCTCTAAGATCAAGAATAAGAGAAAGATGCCCACTCTCGCCACTTTTATTCAACATAGTATTAGAAGTCCTAGTCAGAGTAATTAGGCAAAAAAAAAAAAAAAGGAAATCAGCAGCACCCAGCTGGAAAGGAAGAAGTAAAATTGTCAATATTTGCAGATGACATGATATTATATATAGAAAACCCTAAAGACTCCACCAAAAAAACACTGTTAGAACTAATAAACAACTTTAGTAATGTTGCAGAATACAAAATCAATATACAAAAATTGGTTGCATTTCTATATGCTAGTAATAAAACAATACCACTCACAATTGCATCAAAAGAATAAAATACCTATGAATAAATTTAACCATGGAGGTGAAAGACCTGTACATTGCAAACTATAAGACACTGATGAAAGTAACTGAAGAAGACACAAATAAATGGAAAGATATTCTGTGGCTCAAAGATTAGAAGAGTTAATATTGTTAAACTGTCCATACTACCAGAAGCAATCTACAGATTCAATTCAATCCCTATCAAAATTCCAATGGCATTTTACACAGAAACAGAGCAAAAAAATCCTAAAATGTGTAAGGAACCACAAAACACCCTGAATAACCAAAGCAATCTTAAGAGAGAACAAAGCTGGAAGCATCATGCTTCCTGATTGTAAGTTATATTACAAAACTATGGTATGGTATTGGTATAAAAAGAGGCACATTGATGAATGGAGCAGAATAGAGAGCTCAGAAATAAACGCACACATATATGGTCACTTAATTTATCACAAAGGAGCCAAGAATATACAATGGGGAAAGGACAGTCTGTTCAACAAATGGTGTTGGCAAAACTGGACAGCCACATGCAAAAGAATAAAACTAGACTACTACCTTACACCATACAAAAATTAACTCAAAATGGAATAAAGACTTGAATTTAAGACCTGAAATCATAAAACTCCTAGAAGAAAACATATACGGTAAGCTCCTGGACATTGGTCATGGCCATGATTTTTTGGATATGACACCAAAAGCAAAGGCAATAAAAGTAAAAATAAACAAGTGAGACTACATCAAACTAAAAAGCTTTTGTACAGTAAAGGAAACCATCAACAAAATGAAAAGGCAACCAATTGAATGGGAGAAATATTTGCAAATCATGTATCTGATAATGGGCTAATATCTAATATATATAAAGATCTCGCACAACTCAATAGCAAACAAACAATCTAATTAAAAATGGGCAAAGGATCTGAATAGACATTTTTCCAAAGAACACATACAGTTGACCAACAGGTATAGGAAAAGATGTTCAACGTCACTAATCATCAGGGAAATGCAAATCGAAACCACAATGAGATATCACTTCACACCTGTTTGTATGATTATCATCAAAAGATAAGAAATAACAAGTGTTGGCAAGGATGTGAAGAGAAGGAGACACTTGTGCACTCTTGGTGGGAATGTAAATTGGTACAGACAGTATGGAAAATAGCATGGAGTTTCCTCAAAAGATCAAAACTGGGACTACCATATGATCCAGCAATTTCACTTCTGTGTATTTGTACAAAGAAAATGAAAACACTAACTCCAAAAGATATATGCACACCCATGTTTATTACAGAATTATTTACAATAGTTAAGACATGGGAACAACTTCAGTGTTCATTGATGGGTGAATGGATAAAAAAATGTGATACACACACTGGAATACTATTGAGCCATTAAGAAAAAGGAAATTGTGCCATTTGTGACAACATGGAGGGACTTCGAGAGCATTATGCTAAGTGAAATAAGTTAGAGAAAGATAACCTCTGGTCTCACTGATATGAGTAATCTTAAAAAGAAAAAAAAGGAGCTCATAAATACAGAGAAGAGATAGTTGGTTGCCAGACTGGGGGGGTGGGGATGGGGGTGGGAAGTAGGTGACATGAGTGAAGGGGGTTCAAAAGGTACAAATTTCCAGTTATAAAATAAATAAGCCACAGGGATGTAATGTATAGCATGGTGAATATAGTTATTAATACTGTATTGCATATTTACAAGTTGCTGCAAGTAAATCTGAAAAGTTCTCATCACAAGAAGAAAGAAAAAAATCTGTGACTGTGTATGGTGATTGATGGTAACCAGACTTACTGTGATGTTCATTTTGCAGTACACACAAATGTCAAATCATTGAATTGTACACCTGAAACTAATATAGTGTTCTATGTCAATTATACCTCAATAGAAAAATTCTTAGGTCAAGATCAGATGTTGATTTTAATTTTAAATTAGAAAAGGACTTTTAAGGATGCACTCAACTCTGCCTCCCTCTTCCTACCCCAAAGGAGTAAAGAAAAATTGTGACCTTTTATGCCTTTCATAAAATTAGAAATTTTGTTTAAAGGGTATAATATATCTCAATTTAAAAAGTTTAAAAAAAAAAAGAATTTTTTTTCCTGGACACTCATGTAGTTGATTCTGTGAATTTATCCTTCTTTGTGATATGATAGAAGGAAGTTCTAGAATCTCCCTTTTCTCTCTATGTATGCACCTCAGCTGCTGCCATCAGTGGACATGTGTGCAAGATGCTATTGGAGACTGTGGTGCTTGAATTGGGTAGAATGCTGGACAGCTGACTCTGCACTTCATTTTAACGTTAAGCCTCTCTGATTCTACTTGTGCCAGAATGTCAGAAAAAGTGTGTTGTTTATGCACAATCCTGTGAAATGTTTATTAAGCACTTTTGGAAATACCATGCAGTATTGCTTTTATACTTCAAGTTCTTAGTTGTGGTTTGTTCTATCTTAGATACCAGTGTTTGTTAGTCCCCAAAAGTCCTCCTGGGTTGAAATGGGCTGAATTGGAAAGAAATAGTATAAGCAGATAAGGTAGGGGGTCTATGGAGAAAGAAAACCAGGCATGGCTTTCTGGACATAAGAGAACACCTATTAATTTAGTACAAGCCATTTTGTGATCTAAGCCTGGCCAGAGTGCTTGCCCTTGAACAGGTCTCAGTAATGAAGGATCTTAAGGGAAAACAAGAATGCTGACTGTTATCAGGCAAGAGAAGTAGCACTAGTAATAATGTATCAGTTGTAAAGACTTCCAGTTCTGTTTCCATGGTAAAGATTAGCCTGAAGCACTCAACCACCAGGTCAAACGGAACCTAAGGGATGATGGCGTTGACCTTTTCTGATCCTCCGGATTTCAATCAACTAAAGCCTGGGCTCTGCCTACCTCCCAAGCCCTTTCATGAATATACATGTACCCTTAGCTTAAAACTTCCCCAGTTTTGCTGTTTGGGGAGACACCGCTTTGGGAAAGATCCCTAGTGTTCTACTTACTTGCTGCAAGTAACAAATCCTTCCTTCTCTCACTCTTTGTGTTGGTTGTGTCTTTTGGCTCGACACCCACCAAGAGGCAAACTTAGTTTTTCGGATAACAATATGAGGCTGACTATTCTCTAGCTGAGATTTATGTAATTAGATGCATAATCCTTTGGTTGTTAAAACCAGGGCTTCCAAGGGCTAATTATAGGGAACATAGCTCATCAGAGATAACCTGCGAAGACACCGTGCAGTGTGTTTTTTATCACACATGTGATAATTCTTCTCCCTGCAGTCTGTCTCTCCATAATTGTTCTTCAGGATTTGTTGCCTGGGGGCTTATGGGAAAAATGACTCCTAATAGAAATACTATTCTATTTTATTCACAGTATTCTTTCAGAGGATTTAATGATACATCTGTTCCCATTACAAGAGGAAAGTTAAATGTATTCCCAGATTTAGATAAAACAGGCAGAAATAATTTACAGGGAGAAAACTGCTGAATAAAGAAGAAAAATGAATGGAGTCATGTTTTGATCTATGGAGAGCATTGAGAAAGGATTTCATTCGGGTGGGGTGAGTTGATCCTTCCTCTTCTCGGTAGGGAATCCTGAGTGCACAGACTGCTCCCAGGTGAGCAGGAAAACAGAAGACTTTGGTCAGGAAATGCCAAGGGTGTAGTTTCACTTAGAATATACTTTCCTAGGCAGCCTGTCTGCACTTACACATATGAGGGTCCACACACTTCTGAACATCGGAAGTTGATTTCTTGTCTTTTATTTGTGACGTGTGCTGATTTCAAGTTCTCTTTTGTGTTTGGTGTGAACTCTGCAGACACATACATATATGCGCATGCGTGATTTGTGGGGTTTGAATCATCACTTAGAGAAATGTGCAAGATTAGATCTACACATTTTCTTCACCTTTGCTTTGTTTTGATTTTTTAAAATTTAATTTAATTTTATATTGGAGTATAGCTGATTTACAATATTGTGTTAGTTTCAGTTGTACAGCAAAGTGATTCAGTTATACATATACATGTGTCCATTCTTTTACAGATTCTTTTCCCATATAGATTATGACAGAATGTTGAGTAGAGTTCCCTGTGCTATTCAGTAGGTCCTTGTTGATTATCTGTCATCTTTCTTACATAAAAGAGCAAAGGGCTGTGGAAACAGGTCACAGAATGCAGCGGACTGCCCCTGACCTGCAGGGATTTAGCTTGGAGGCCTTGGCGGTCCCGTTAGGCATCCTTTCTCCTCTGAGCCTGGAGCTCTAGCATCAGCCTACCTGATCCAGCGCCCTGTGGATGAGCATGGTGTTAAGTACTTGACATTCATTTTCTCCTGTAACCCTTGGATCAGCTGTCTGCTGGTAAGACTTCTATTATCTTATGAAACAGACAACGAAGCTGAGGATCACAGATGCTGAGCAGCTGCCGGGGGTCTCACGGGTGGGTACCAACTCCCAGGGCAGCTCTGGGGCTGGTACGTGGAATGCTCAGCAGTTTCCATCCCTTTGTGGGGGTTTCAGACCTGTAATTTCATAATGGCTCTATGACTGGCTATCATCACCATTCTACACACAAGAAAAGTGAAGCACAAAGCCACGAAGTCTCCAGCGAAAGAAGGCAGCTGGAAAGGGGTAAAACCAGGAGTCGCATCAGCTGTCTGCTAGCAAGTCCCTGCTTTGGGCCCTGCTTTGCCTGGTCTCTTCAAGCCTCCTCACCTGGGGCTGCCCTTGTCTTGGAAGATCATGTAACAGCCCCCGTGCTGTCCAGTGGTCAATGCTGTGCACCGCACAAGGACATCTGCCTGCAAATCTCAATCCCTCGTGGGCTGTTTCATCTCTGACTTGGAAAATCCATCCTGAATGTCTGCTCAAGTAATTTACCAGCATTGCCCTTTTTGGTTTTAATTGACATCAATTATTGAGGCGCCTTCTAACCCATTTTAAATGGATTTCCCATGAACAACTGAATAGAGTTTTCGCAGGTGACAACTTTTCTGTTTCAGAGACCTGAGGGCCAGTGAGAAGGGGTTTCAGAGCTCAGCTGACCTGGTCCAAGTCTGGCTTGCTTTGTGACACATCCATTAAACTCTCTGAGGTTAGTCTGTCTATCCATTAAATTGGCATAGTAACATTTACTTCAAAGGAATGCTGTGACCATTTATTTAGATTACACACACACACACACACAGACACACACACACAGACTGTCTGTTGTATAGGCTTTAACAAATATTAGACACTTAATGTAAATCATTAATTTATATTTGCTTTATAAATTAGAAATACCATATTCAGGTTCTGGGACATGTATTAGGCACTAGGAAAATGTCTGACTAATAAATGAAGGTCACTCTACCGCTTGTGGCTTTTTTCAAGGTTCTAAATGCACCCTCCGAGCAAGCTTTGCTCAGTGTTTCCCGGGACTGCTGATTGATGGGGTGGGTGGGAAGAGTTCCTGATTCCCAGGGGCCCTGAGTAGGAGTGGAGAAAGCTGGAAAGTTGGGATCAGAATCTACATATTTGGGTCAAATTCTACTTGTAAATTCTGTGGCCTTGCCAAGCTATTTACATTTTCTATTCCTGTTTTTGTTTCTTACCCAGGTTGCAGAATAGAAATAATAAAAACAGCTTTTCTGCTTTGTTCTCAGGCATATAATGCCCTACTCAAGGTTAAAGTTACTTTCATATTCTGATCACTTTGGATGGTGCAAGAATGCCTGGACACTGTTCCTAAGTCTCAGCACATTTGTCATGAGTCTGGTCACAGTTTTAGGAGAGTATTGATCCTAGTGATGCCATGCTCATCCCTCCTTCATTTACATCTGCTGGCGGCCTCTTTAGGAAGTAGAGGAGGCCATGTGACTTACCTCAAGGTCATGGGTCTTGAAATCCTTCTTCCTCCATGGGCCATCAGGCCTCTATCTGTATACTCGGAAACAATTTATCTATTTATCTGCCTATCTATCTATCCATTTATTTATCTATCCATTTATTTATTTATTTAAGATGCCTTTTATATTCCATCATTTTTCAATATGAACTTTTGGGTAACTGTATTAAAGAATTTGAATGGAAAGGAATACACATACAGTATATAGAAGTTGATTCAAAACTCTTCATTCTTCAATTAAGTGTATTCAGTTTACCTACTTAACATAAGGTCACTTCCGTGATGATATTTGGAGTAAGATTCCTTCTCCCAGGATGCCAGTTTTTAGTTTTATATATCTGCTGACCACAATTCTCAAATCTCCAAGTAGGAATATACATAATGAAATGCTGACATTATAGTAGAAGTCGGGTCGGTGTTTTAATTAATTATTTTTTACTTTGAATATTTTCCAGCTTTATTGAGATGTATTTTGACACATAACACTGTATATATAACCGTATATATTTCGAAATGATTACCATAATAAGGTTCTTTAGGTTTTTATTTTTAAATATGAATCATTAAATGAGTTGAGAAAACAAAAGCAGTCTTTTTTACAACAGTTCTCAGTACATGTAAATATTTTCTTCAAACCGGGTTAGTTACTTGTCCTAACTTCTTTTCAACCAAAAAAAAAGAAACTCACATTTTTCCTAGCATCGGTGTTAATGCTCAAGCATCATCAGCGTGGTGAAGCTCGGTCTCAGACTGAAGTCCACTGACCTGCTCAGCTGTTCAGAGTGGGAAACCTGCCGGTGAAGGAGCTAGGACCGCGGATTCGGATTCGGATTCGGAGCGAGCTCAGGTTGAAGACCTTCACCGACTTGACTCGCACTTCCTCCCGCCACCGTCAGGAGCGCCCGGGACGCGTGGAGCTCGCAGCGCGGAGGGAGCGGGTGGGGGTGGGGTGGGGGTGTGGCTGCAGGTTGGGGCTCCCGCCCCGCCGGCTGCGCGGGTTCGCCGAGCCTGGAGGAGGGAGCGCTAGCTACCCCGAGCGGGAGGGAGCTTGCAGACTCCGGCTCAGAGCAGCTGTCTGGACACCTTGGGTTTTGGGGTGGGGAGCCCCGGCGACTGTGAACATGGACTCCGCCGCGGGAGCCTGTCTCAGGATGCTGTTTCTTTTGTCTGCCCAGCCCTGGAGTACATTAGCAGCAGGGAATACTTGTGAGTACAGCAAATCTTTTAAAACTTATACTGGCAACTGAGAATTCGTGTTTTTTTTTAAAAAAATTGAATTTTACAAATGGAATCACTGGTCTGCCTCTGAAAATGAGGCATTTAAAAAACATCGCAAAGTCCCAACGCTTGGATAGGATGGTTTACAATGGTTTTTCCACTTGTCAAGTCTGTAATACACAAAGCCTGTTTTGACTTGTCTGTGAGCTGAATTTTGTCTGTGTGCTGTTGTTTTGAATATTCATTGAGAAAGCTCAAGTTCTAGTAAAACCTAAAATTAGCATGAGAATATTGAGGTGGAGAGAGACCAGAGAGAGAGAATAGCAGGAGATGAGGAGAGAAGAGCATGCCAATATGTCATTTATTTCTTTTTACTATGAATACATTTTGCAGGATTTATGTCAGAAAGGAAATCGTTGGCCGACCTGGCCGGGTCCTGCATTAGCGTAGATGTTTGCAGTTGGCGCCCTGCGGAATCGGGCACCAAGAACTCGGGCGCTGCAGCGGCGGGCAGGTTCCGCAGCAGAGCCCAGGCGGCAAACCTGGTTAGTCCCGAGAATTACGAGAAGGATAGACCCCTCAGAATTAGAAGGCTTTTGCTTAAAGGAAAAACATAACCTGCCATTCAGGTTCATTTGCAAGTGCACATGCTCGTATATTGTGATGTGCTGTGTTTCTCATTTTGTTGGTTCAGTGAAGATGTATTAACCTCTCAGTTCTGGACTGGCAATGTGAGTCTGATCTAAAGATGCTAGCCAAATTGATTCAGCCGACCTCAAGGCATTTTAATCTGGAAATCGGAAAAAGTTTTCGAAGTGTTATTCAGATTGAAATCTCCATCATAGGGCTTTTCTTTTCTTGAGGGATTGGAAGAAAGCCCCGTTAATCTTACATCCACACCCCATCCCCCTCAAAAAATTTTTTAAATCAGGTTGTAGGGAGTAAGGCAAGCTATTATGCATTTCAAGAAAGTGCTAGTAGGCATGTTAGAAACCGACCTTGCTGCTGGGTATCCAGTTTTATCTGGGGGTGGAGTGGGCTGGGGAACTCCGCCCTTACCAGGAAGTTTGTGCTAAAGTGAAAAGCATATTGTACAAATAGTTACCCTTCCAGCATTCATCCATATATGCCCCGAGGCTGTGATAATTTTGTGTTGTCATCATTTAGTATCAGCTGATTTAATGCCATATTATATGAGTCACTCCTGAAAATGAGCCTTAGTCTCCTTTAAGAAAATACTGCCCCGTGTTTCAGACAGAATTTTAATTTAGCTTTGGGCACAATTTCCATGAATTAATTAAAATGGAGGCATTTACATGAAATCCTTAGGTCCTGCGGTAAAGCATTTATCACTTTGCTAAGACATTTAAAATGTAGTACTAAATGATTTGCTAGTATAAAAGAATTGTAGAATAATTTAACATAGTACACTGAGGTGCAATTAAAAAGTCACCAGAGGTCACTCTTACTGAAAGGAAACATGGCTTCAAAAATCCTTCCCTTATAAGAGAAGCAGAGTGCTGTGCTGCCTTTCTTGTCTCCTTAGTTGTGATTACAGGATATTGCAAGATCAGTTATTTTGATATTCTTTATTTTCTGTTTGTATTTTATTCCCTGAAATCCACAGAGGTATCATGTTCTTCATACTGAGCATCTTTTTTAAGAGTCACATGCTCTGAGGTGCTCCATGTCTGAATATCCAGGCAGATATCCTTTTCTGAATTGAATATATCTCTAAGCTCAGTTCGTCTGGGTCTCTGGCTGACTCTTCAAATGTCAATGCTAGTTTTCACTTTTCAGCCTCTGTTTTATTTAGATGTGTTTAGTACTCTGATTAAAAGTTCAGTAAGTTAAAAGTACCTATGTAAATTTGCATGGCTAAGAACATTTTAGATACTATAGAGTCCTTGATCACTGCAAAGATGGCTACTATAGTTGTTCAAGTGTCAAGTATATATTTAACTGTCTTTGCAGACTTAAAGATTCATAGAAGGTACACAAACTGTGTTTGATAATTGCTTGCTAATCTCATTTGACAGTATCCTTTGTAGCAGTAGAGGTAATGGTGAATGAATCTTATTATAGTCTAGATTAGCTAATTTGACCAATTGGATTTTTCCTTAACTCTCGAATATTTGGGAGGTGTTTGTTTGTATGTGTAGATGTATATACAAGCAAGGTATTTCAAACCCATATTTGAAATTTGTTACTACATAAATCAAGGTAGAGGGTTCTTTTAGTCCTGTCCCATCCTTTGAGAAATTCTAAAGAGGAGTTTGCCAGCAGGATGGGATTTAGGCTACCAACAAGAAATCACGAACACCAGCATTTGCTCAAGTCTTTTGATCGCTAACCTTTTATTCCTAAGAAGTGTTTTAAGAACTCAAGTAATCTTTTCAGACAAGACTTTAAAACTAACAAAAATGAAATATTCTTAAGCCCTGATAAAATAATGAGAACTGTATGTAAATTTTTAAAAAGGTAAAGATCTTCTCCCCAAAAGGATACAGTGACATTTTTCCTCTATTTACAACTGGTTCTCAGTAGTAAATTAGTCAGACGGGGCGGGGGGGTGGGGGTGAGGTCAACCTGGGTGAGGTTCTGGCATAAGACATACTCTCATACAGGACTTGGTTGAAACATTTGACATCTCAGAAATTATCCATGTTTTGACACGAATCTTTATAATTAATGGGAAATTTTAAATCAGGAGGAGTCTACACAGAGCGAGAGTAATGTTTCTAAATAGCCAAAAACATGGGCTTTTTTTTTTTTTCTCTTATTCTCTGTCTTTTTGAAGATAAAACAAGTTGAATGGACAGCATCCTCTAGGACCTGATATTTAAAAATTGTGCATCTCTACTTGGTCTGCCTTCTAGAACTCTTTGTATTTACTCAAGATTTAAGTGTTATTCTAATGGAGTTATCCTCTTAAATGGAACGCAAGAGGAAAGTTAGAATATAGATTCCAAGTTAGAGCCCTGTTTTCCAGAAGTTGTTGTGCAGACAGTGGTTGGTTTGCTCACTTCCTACCATGAGCCACAAGTGGAAGAGGGCAGTAGCTCTCTGTTTTAGGATTATCCCTGTGAATCTACTATTTGTTTATGAACTTTCAGATCTTTTGGGGGGGGGGGGAGGAAGAAGAGATATAATCTGAATAAGAAAATGTCAGTATTTTGATTGCATATTTAGTATTGTAAATCTGTCTCCTGGATCGCATGTCACTTTGAGGAGTAATGTTCACTCTTTCCCGATTAAGGAACAACACAATTGGAAGTTAATTTACAGCTGAATTATTTTCCCCATATAAGTAAAGTGCCAGCTATAGCTAGTAGCTGCTGTCCTCCCTAACTCTGCTCCCCAGTGAAAAGAAAAAGGACTGAAGTCTCTGAAAAGGACTGAAGCCAGTGTTAGACATTTCAGCCGCTGTTGATGGTGATTATTTGACGTAAATGATGATATTTGTAGACCCAGGGGTTCAATTTAGTGAGTGTTACACACTCATCCGCACCTTGTTAAATCTCAGTACTTGTAATTTTCTCTAGAAGTCTTCTTTTGTTTCCTTCCCCTGTCAAAAGTGCCCTTCTTGTTGTGAGAAGAAAAGATGTATTTCTGGCCCACTACAGGTGGGGCACACAACTTGAATCACTGTTCTAGGAGTGGTAATCAGGATTTGTTTTTATCCAACAATGTCTCCTCCCTGTTATGTCCTGCATATGTATGAGAGGTCTCTGCCCTTGGTTGGGGGAGCAGATCAAGCCCATTTTGTTGGCCAGCATGGGAGACAAACATCATGTGCTCTTCATGTAATACCTAGTGCTTGATCTAGGCAAATATATTAGCACCTCAATTTGAAGATTTGTATCAGATTTGAATCCTTTCTTCACTGGAGCAATGGCTCCTTATGTGCTAAAGTGTTACTGTATCATCTTTAATGAAAGTTTATTAATATGATCCTCTAATAGATATTATCACACAATATTATTCTTTTAAAATAAAAATAACATACATCGTATAATAGTGAGACACTTGTATAAATTATCCTAACCCAATAACATGATTAACCTTAAGAATTTGGTATAAAAATACATGAATTGCAGAATGGAGGAACTGAACATAATGCTACAACTGCTAAGAAGTATAAAATCGTGAGAATTGATTTAAGTGAATGTCTAATAGTGTGTTTATCAAATGTCTCTTCTCAAGGGTATTGGTTGTCAGAACTCCTGTCATTTCAATGGGCACAGATTCTTTGTAATTATTTGCTAAGTGTCATCAACATATTCTATTGCTATGTGAGCACAGTCAATCTCAAGTAATGCCATGTGTGCTAAGACAATACAGTCCATAAAGAAGTTTTCACCTTGGGTAATATGGACTAAAATCCTGCTGCTGTTTTAATTGGTGCAGGCTTCTTTTTGTCTCAATAGTGTGCTTAGTGGTTTTCTAGAGTGAGTCGAATCCTCCAAGTTAATCAGGATTATCCCTGTGAATCTACTGTTTCTTTATGAATTTTCAGATCTTTGGGGAGGAAGAAGAGATATAATCTGAATAAGAAAATGTCAGTATTTTGGTTGATATTTAGATTGAATTACTTATGTCTACCTATTTCTGAAAGGCATTAGACCATATGTAATATGTTCCTTGGTTTAGGGAGGGAGCCTATCAGAAGATGTGCCCCTGGAGCAGGTGAATGGGGAATCCATTCGTGATTCAGTGAAACATGTTGGGGAAAATGAGCATAGAATATGGAGAGAGGTATTTAGTAAGCACTGGAGCTTGGACTTGTTGGAAAGAGTCTTCAACAAACTGGTAAACGGACCGTTTTTTAAAAAAAATCATATTTGAATAAACTTCCCAGAAATACTGAGGTCAGAATATTTTTGAAAATTTCGGGAAAACAACAACATTTTTTTCTCCAAAAAAACTTACAAAGTCCATGTGACTATCAACACAGAGTGACAGGCAAGGCTAGAGCTGTGAGGGTCCTGAAGCTTATGCAACTGGGGGAGACTCTTTAAGCAAACAAACAAACAAAATGACCCTAAAGACACATTATCAGTGACCCTCCCACGCCTGAAAGCCTGTTCTGGGGAGAAGACTGGAGCTCAAGAATGTCTGCTCCTTTGAGTTGATTTGGAAAAACAACCCCAAATCATTCAAGAGTACTAAATAAAGGACATATTCACTGACAAAAATCTCAATTAACTGAGCAAATTTGAATTTGAATTTTTCCCTTTAAATCAAAATCAGAATTTGAATATAAAAGTATACTTATAAAAGTATAAAAGAGTTCAAACAATTTGGAATGAATAGATCCAGGGTTTACCTGCAATTCTAATTCTAATCCTGAAAAACAAATATGAAATTAACCTCTGGATCTTCTCCCCACTTAACTTTTCAGAGCCTTTAAAGGCTTGGCTTCAACATACAAAGTTCTTCAGAGTAACTTCCAAAGTGTCCCCACTCAATCTGCCTACCTGGGGCCCGTTGCGGTGCTGATTGCTATAGGCTCTGTTGCATCATATTGAATAACTTTTCAAAACGGAATTATTTATGTCTACCTATTTCTGAGAGGCAGGAAACCATATGTAATACGTTCCTTCAAAATATCATACATGTTTTTTCCAGTTTGAGTTCTATGGCATAAGGTTAAAATCTGTGTGCTAATTAAAGTTATACACAACTTGTAAATACTGTAAAAACTAACACAACATTGTAAATCAACTATACTCCAATGTAAAATAAAAAGTTAAAAAAAGAGAGGGTATGATAGAGTGACCTTTTGACATTATGCAGGAACATTGTTTAATAGGCCCACATGATTGTTTAATTACCTAGAAGAATGCACCCATGTCTGACTTGGTCATTTACTATTTGATTGGAGTTTAGAAGCTGAAATTGATGATTTTTTTTTTTTTTCAGGTACATATGGTAACTACAAAGGTTTTATTGCCCTGTAGGACATTGATCAGTTTTTTTGTAACCTAGCAATCTCATTCTAATGTTCTTCTATAAATGCCTGTAAATTCCTAGTTTCTCAAAATGCTCTTTTACTGGATTAGTCATTAATGAGTTTATGATTCTTTGGCATGCATTTGTTCTATATTTGTACGTGTTGTGTTTTTAACTTTTTGAAAACAATGCTTTGACATAGAGATTGCACATGTCTGGTAGGTGTACACATAACCTTGTGTGATAATACATGTGCTTAGTTTGAGTGTTGCTTTACAATAAATTTCCTTTCTGGTTCATTAGAAACTTTACTTTTCAATAATAATATAGGGAGTCTGGCTCGCCATAAAAAATAAAAATATTCTCCTTAGTTTCCAGGTAATGGGTATTTTCAGTGTACTGATTTGAAATAGAATTGAAACATAAAGTACTTGAAATTTTGAGTAGTTTAAAGTTAGAAACTATATAATTTTTATTTAAATATATGCCCATTTAATGGACCAGTTTAAAAAAAAACCTCCCTCCAAGGCTGTTAATCACAAATGAAAAAATGATATATTTTATCTAGGCTATGGCTTTTATTAAGTTTTTACTCGGTAGTACATCAGGAAAAGATACTCATGGAGGATGTGCTAGTTATAGCTAACTCATGGAGAGAAACTTGAAAAAAGTTTGTTTTTTAAACTGGCAAATATGATACTTTCGGATGAGTCATTTTAGGGCTATGGTAAATGGTGTATCAGATATTTAAATGTATGTGTTCCTAAGTTGTATCACCTGTGGTTCCATCTCTGGCCTTAGTGGCTGTCACCTGTGGAGAAGGCATTTTTATGCCACGTGTTCACTGGACCACTGTGGGAGGAAGGGGCTGGTGAACCTTGTTTGGAATCAGTGGCAGTTTCGATAACCTCAGAAGCCACTTAACGCTGTGGCATAGACCTAGGGTCCCCACATGCTCGTTTCAGTAGCATCTCATTACTTGGGGTGTTCGAGACCCAACAGAGGGTTTCTCTGGAGCTTAGGAGCAAGCAGTGACATTGCTGCTTGGATGATGCAGGAGCGACCTGCTGCCTTGAGACATAAGACCAGGTGCCACCTGCAGTTCTCAAGGTTGTAATTAGTTTTTATTTTAACATTTATAAATCCTCAGGCAGCCAAAGAGCTTGATAAAGTTAAGCTAAATACACTCTTCCTCGGAGTGGTGAATTGGTGGGAGAAGTGGCAGAATGAACCATGTGTGTGTACGTATGTTTGTGTGTCTTAAGGGAGGCTGGTTGGGTAGAGAGACCTGCCAAAGGAATTAAAAACCACTGTCAATAGTTGTAAGAGAGGCACAGATTGGATTAGGTGACAATCCAGTTACGTGGGATTGAGCTATTTCTTACTTGTTACCATGCAGAACGGATATTCTCCACTTTGGATTTCTGAGCATGTGAGTAATCAGGAAATACAAAGACATCTGCCCTGACCCAGTTGAACCCCAGTTGAAACTATTGCCTTCACGTGTCGGAGGTGTTTTGTGTTCTAGGATATTGCTATGCAGCCACCGTTAGAACCAGCAGCACTTAACCTGCCTCTGAGGCCTTCCCAGGTCCTGCTTCCTGTTAATACAGTTCTAAGGAATGGCTGGTAGGATTTTGATTTAAAGGCGAGTAGATATAATAAAGGGAATCTGATTAGCATGCGAAAATAATTCAGTAATTTGATTCAGGTCAAAGAAAGTAATTTTAATATAAACTTCTATTATGGAAGAAAATATTTTAAGAACTGTTAACTATTTTAATGTCTCAGATTTGGCTGATGTAAGAAAAAGAATACGTTTCTATAGACATCTGTTCAAATGTTTGGAGATTATCAAAATTAAGGATTTGTCATATAGCTTTACGTTTGCTGTGTCTTTGATGATTAGAAACTTGAGAATAAGGACATTGCTATACACTAAAAGTATAATAATACAACATAAAAAGAAAAATATAGCTGTGTAATATCATCAAGCTGGCTAGCTGCTGTGTGTCTGTGATTCTTAGGCTTCTCTGCAACGTTGTGTTAATTCATGGAAGTTTTCTTTTTTTAATTAATTAATTAATTTTTGGCTGAGTTGGGTCTTCATTGCGGCACTGAGGCTACGGGCTTTCTCTAGTTGCGACCAGCGTGGGTTACTCTTTGTTGTGGTGCGCGGACTTCTCATTGAGGTGCCTTCTCTTGTTTCGGAGCGTGGGCTCTAGGCGCAAGGGCTTCAGTAGTTGTGGTGCGTGGGCTTAGTTGCTCCGCGGCACGTGGGACCTTCCTGGACTAGGGATCGAACCCGTGTTCCCTGTATTGGCAGGCGGACTCTTAACCACTACTCCACCAGGGAAGTCTCGATTCACGGAAGTTCTGATAAGAAAACCTGTGAGCCTTGACATTTCAGAGCACATCCTTTTCTATGGTGTGAACCATGCCGTCATTGCGAGGGGTTAAAAAAATTGGGGGACTGAAAGAGGATATGTTGACTAGAGTTTAGTTAAGGTACGTATAAGAGAGTTTAAGGGAGCAAACGCCAAATTACTCTTTGCTTTCTTAAAGTGACAAGGAACATTTCTGAAAACTATTTTTTCTGGCATAGAACACAGTAGAATTGACAGATCTCAGAGTCAATTACCTATTAGAGGTAAGTCAAATGATCTATTTTGAACTATGGTACAAGGTTAACAAACATAATATTGATTTTCCAGTTTATAAGAATAAACTTTGGATCATAATTATTTACTATTCTTTTGTCATGATGAACTACTGATCTATTTTAAGAAACCTGAAAACCTGATCTTTGGGAGATTTGCATCGCTATGGACTGATTTCACTTGTTCTTCTTGTAAGTGATAGGATTCATTTGTTGGAAGATAGGCTGCATGCTTGCCTAGGGAAAGTTCCTTTTCCTCATGAATATTGCTGCAAGGTGAAGCAAGAGTGGGGAGATACATCCTGCAGGCTATTGCGCATTTGAGCATGAAAAGGACATATGTTGTATCTTAATCTCCATCCCAGTTCCCTAGGGATGAGACTGGCTTACCCACCCTCCCAAGGCCTCCTTCCCAACCCCCAGCATCAACATGCCCAGAGCCTTCACGAGCATCTTCTTCCATTTTCTTAGATGGAGGTGATGCCGAATGACTTCCTGGGTTGACTTGCGTGGATTTTGGCCAGCCAAAGAGGTGTCCTTCCTCCTTCACTACTTCCTGTGGGATCCATCCCCCTGAGGTCTTCCACTGTTATTCCATTTCCCAGGTGTAAGAGGGACTGAAGTGGGAGGATGGCAGTGAGAATGAAAAAGTGACACTGCACACAAAGAACACTTTCAGGACTTAATGGTTGTTTGATTCTATGTGGAGTAATAAGAAATGGGAGTGTGAAGGACTGGGGTATTGGCAAGTGACTTAAACAAAACGGGGAATTGTTGGTTCACATCATTGCATTTCAGGCAAGGTTAGATCCAGATGAGGCTGTGCCATCAGGATCAGCCTCTCTTCATGTTTCCGCTCTGTCTTCCCAGTGTCAGCTTGATGCTCAGGCAGGAATCTGCTTGGTAGCTCCATGTCCAAGGTCGACCTTCCTAATCACAGTGATAGAATGCTTTCCTCTATTTGGACTTTGGTCCTTATTACCCTGAAGCACTAAGCATGTATTTATTTGTTTATTCCCTCAGCTCAAGCTCCAAGAAAGCAGAGACTTCCTCTTTCTTTTTTGTTGTTATTCCTACTTCCTAATCCCCAGAGCACAGGGATGGTCCTGGAAGACAGTGGGTTCTCAATACATATTTGTTGGATAAGTAAAAAGGTGAATGATTCTCTTTCCCCAAACATCCAGCAAGATCCCCAGATCTGACTTCCACTGTTTTGTCTGTGTTGTGACTGCTCTTATCCAGCTACTGTGACAGGAAAGGTTGGCCCTCATGACCAGTGGTGGAGCCAGGAAGTGATTGCAACTTGATCCTTGACCAGGTGCTTTGACTGCATCACTTTGACAAGAAAGCAAAATGCACAATCCATTTAGGTAATTAGTTTAACATCTATTATGAAAAGCACTAGCTTTCAGGCTCTTACTGGCTTCATAGAACAGATGCTTGGTTACATGTCTCCCTCCTTAATCAGATTTTAAACTTCCTGAAAACAGAATCACGCTTCTTTGTTCCTGCAGTGCTTTGCTGATGGTACTCAGTAAGTACCAAATAAATGGAGAAATTAATATATTTTAAATATGCTACCTTGAAAGTATATAGAATATCTGCAGAATCCCCCCGTGTATTTTATAATCATTTTTTAGGTGGCCTAATAAAAATGAATTTTTATGTGACTATCCCTGAGCTCTCTACTAGCCAACTGATTTGTTCATGGAAGGATCCATTGGCTGATTTTGAGTGTTTTGTTTTCTTCCAGTAGGAAAATGCCTGACATAACTTCTGACCCAAGGCTTTGATAAAAAGCATGGTGCCTGTTGTAAAAGTTGCTGGGAAGCCCTGAGGGAGAGCTTGAAAAGGCCAGGTGTCAGGGGAACTACCAAAGACCAACAAGCAGCAAAGAGGAGGCCTTCTGGCAGGTATTATTAGGCAAGATGACTATTATCTAGGGAGATCTTGATCAAGTCTGATCTCAGCAAGGCTCCATATTCAGGAGGAGCCTGAAACAGAGGTGCCTGGGGGCAGTGTGTAATTGGCATTCTCCACAAGCCTGGTTCATAGTGTCTACCTGATACTTGAAGCAGCATCTAATCCAGGTGGGAAAGGCTCACTGCACATCAGGGCAGAGGGCCTGCAGGTGCACAGGTGGCCGTTGCACTTCAGAGTAGGTGTCCAGTTGTCTCCTTGACACCCATGAGGCTAAATTCATTTGGGTCACAGCTGCCTCTGGGAGTGAGAACCATGGACTCTGTGTCCAGTAACCTGCAACATCAAGTGGAAGCTCCCATTGTGCTTGCAGACTTGACCCCCTGGTCTAGGGTGAGGAATTTCTGAGTCTGTTTATGGCTGGCCATTACTGTCAACAAAACCTGTTACTATCTTTGAGAAGTTTTATGACTAGCTAGCTCAAAGGCATGACAAAATGCACATGCTATCACTTAAAGACTACCTCTATTTTCAAACAAAGATTGTTCGTATTTTCAGAATTACATAGAAGGGCACAGTGGAGGTATATAAATGAAGATGATTCCAGCAGCACTCCTTCAAACAGCATAAAACTATAAAATTCAACAAGATGTACTAACATAATGAGTCACACTTTCAGATAGGCAGTGGAGTGGAGTGGTTATGAAGGGAATGTTTGGATTAGGTTTCTGCTTCCACTGATGAATGCCAGCTGTGTGACCCTGGGTAATTTGCTTATCCTTTCTGTGTCTCAGCTTCCTTGTCTCCAAAAATATAAGTAATAATTATAACCCATCTCATAGACTTGTTATGAAGATTAAATGAATTAATATATATAAATAATGCCTGGAACATAGTAAGTCCTCAGTGAATTTTAGCCATTACTATTGCTCCTGTTGATCTCAAGTGTAAAATCAGAAATGTGACTTTGGTCCATGATTTTGGGTAGAATAATCAGATAAGCAATTTTAGGGAAAGGCATTTATACTGGGTATTTCCATTAGTCAAAGTATTATCACTAATACTGCAAGATTAAGACAATATTACAAAAGAAGACTATTTAAAAATAAGTTTATGTCATAGAATTAGAAACTCTAACAGTACATTGATATGTTTCAGCTTTCTGTAATATTATATCTCTCTAAGCAATAAAGCTTTTCAGATTAAGCTATTTGGATTAAATTGTCACTAGCAACTTTGACTTCTTTCGGTTTTATATATTTTTCCGTTAGCTGAAAAGGACTCCCCAGATTAAGACAATATGCTGCTGAAACATATACTGCTTGTTATCTGGCTGTTTTTTATGAAGTCTTCTAAGACATATAGTATCTGACCATCAATATGGGTTGTTTGACATTTATGATAGTGAAATGAGTGTTAGTGTCCAAGTCAAACATATTTTGTATGCTTTGGAATGTCATCTCACTTAGAATGGGTATGAAAACTTTGGTGTGGATCCTTGGAAAGAGAGCATTACTGTTTGATTGTGAAAGGTTAGGTTTAGCCCCATCTCTTGAATTTTCTCATGTCCCCTTTTCTTCAGTCATCCCATCACTGACTTATTCAAACCCTCTAAATCTCTGGCATTTACTATTGTTGTCTTCATGATTTTCCTGTCTCTACCTCACCTCCTTCTGATCCATTTGCTATCCTGCTGCCAGAATAATCTTTCTAAAGACCACTTACCTGATGATCTTGCTTTTCTGGGTAAAGATTTTCGAATCTTCCCTCACATCACACACACACACACACACACACACACACACACATTTATTCCTTGAAAGGTCCCTTCCCTTCACTTCCTGTTCCTAGTCCCTCCTTTAACTGACCCTAAACTACAACCACCACCTAGCTACACTGGCATTCTTCCATCAGGACTTTCAGTTACCCCTCCCTCTACTTCTGGCACTTTCTCTCCATGTCTTGTCTTCCTGTTGAATATAGTCATCTAGGCTCTTACAGATCCATTTCCAGGAAACATATGCTCACAATAAAAATAAAAACATAAAATGCAAGAGGAAGAATCATCAGAAATAATAAACTACAGAATTAGACCAAAATAAATGTATATATTGAAATAGATTTAGGATATAAAATTTGTTTTATATGTATAAAGAAATAAAAGAGTAGAAGAATGGAAAGAATAAGAGACTATCAAAATGATCAAGTAGAATTGAAAAAGAGTAGTATTGAGAAATGAAAAATGTAATCACTGAAATAAAGAATTTAGTGAATGCTGAAACAGCAGATTAGACACAGGTGAAGAGAGACTCAACAAATTAGAAGACACGTTTGAAATAAATAACCAGCATGCACTACAGAGAGATGAAGAGATGGAAAATATGAAAGCCAGGTTAGGGGACAGGGTAAAGCGATTGATTTTTGTATCTGATCTGAGTTCTAGAAGGAAGAGCATGTGGGAAAAAGAAATACTTAAGAGATAATCTATGGGAATTGCCCAAAATTGAAGAGAGTCACCAATGTTTAGATTCAGGAAACCTCTCAAATCCCTAGTGATACAAAGGAAAATAAATTCCCACCCAAAACAACACTTTATATTGGAACTGTAGAACACCAGAATCAAGAGATGTTAAAAGCAGATAAAAGATAAGTATAATAAATAAACAAACAAAATCAGAGACAAGAACTGTTTAAGTTCTGAGAGGGAATAATTACCAACCAAGAATTGTAGACTCATTGACTTTCTCTTTCTTTCTCTTTCAAGAATGAAGGTAAGATAAAGCCATTCACAGAAATATAAAATCAAAGAGCATTTAAGGCCAATTAACCTTCACTAAAGAAGTGTTAATGGATATACTTAGCAAGAAAGAAAATTATTACAGAAGGCAGTTATGAGTACTTATAATCTAGTAGCTAGAAACAAATGGCAGGTCCTCAGGTATAATCACATATTTGAACAGTAATAAAGCTGTTTGTACAACAACATCTTTATGAAGTTGATGGAATTCAAAGGAAGAAGACAAGATAAATCTAAGAGAACAATTGAAAATATAGTTGGAAAAGGCTTACCAGACTTAAAGCATTCTAAGGTCCCTGCATTATTTTGTTTAATTTTAGGCTTTGTTAAATTGTTAAGCAGAATGCAGTGTAAAATTTTAAGGATGACCACTTAAAGAAGAGTAATAAGACATACACATTTCAAACCAGTAGGAAAAATGGAATGGGATGGGGGTAGATTTCAGTCTGTTCAACAGAAAGCAAGAAGAGAGGGGAGGAGAAAATAACTGAGAAAAATAGACAAATAAGCATAAAATAGAATAAAATGAAGTGATAAGGATATAGAGATTTGAATAAATTATTTCTAACTTTGATTTTAAGGATATATATATAACAGTTAGAAAATATTATGCAGGCTTTTCAATTACATGTGGAATATTTACATTTTTACTTAACCATAAAACCAGTTTCAATAAATTTAAAAGAATTAGTAACATAAAAATAAAATTTCTTAAAACTGAAAAGCAATAATGTATCTCACTTATAAAAGCTCATATTGTGCTGCGTTAGATGAATGGAAAACAATAATTAAAAAAAAAATACCTAGAAACATGGTCACATTTTAAACCACCAAAAATAATGATATAAACTTATTTGCTATAATGGAATGAGAGCTAGTTTAACTTCAGCAGAGCTGTAATACAAGAAGCAAAAAGAAATATAGAAACAAGTATAAGTTCTGAAGGAAAATAACTTTTTTACTAGAAACTATTATTTAAACCATCGTAAAACATGAGTGGAGAGGATGAAGAGGGAGACTAAAATCTTGCTAATGTTCTTTGAGACATAAGTAGAATTTAACCATGGACATTGTTTAAAAATTGAGATAAAGTGTTGCGTTATAAATAGAAGGATGATCAGTAGAAAATAAATTAAATGTGATATTTTGTGTGCTTTTCAAAATCATGAAACTGATTTTCCTCCTCAGAAAAAGTCCTGTTTTCTGTTTCATGTTTTAATATGATTGCATGTTTTTTCATTCATTGTTCTTTCATCTGATAGTGAGAATATTCTTGGTTAAACAGTGAAAGTTTGTTTGTACTTTAGAATAGGTGTATGAAGCTGTTTAAGCATGTGGATTTTTTTACCCAATCTATTTTTTTTATAGACTACTGTTGGCTTGAGGAAGCAGACCTGTGAAAACTGTTAAGGATGATGAGTAGCACCACTGGGTGGATTTGGGTGACACAATATAATTCATGTCCTTAACATCTTACTATTATTATACATAGAAACTTTCACCAATTATTGTTGCTGAGAAATAACTGAAACATTCTCCTGTAAGTGATTAAAATATTTGTCGATTTCTCAGATTTTTAAATAGAATGAAATTGGATCTTATCATGAATTTTCTATAAAAATCTGGAGTTCCTTTTAGGTTAACAGATTTGTATGTTTTATAAACTAATTTTAAGTTCTATAATCTTATATAATGCTTATATGTAGTCTTATGTATAATATACATATAGTCAGGTTTACGAAAGAGAAGGCCATTTCCATACCTGGTATAATTCAACAAATTCTGTGAATTTTTAATTTCCACTTGCTGCGGAATTAAAATGTTTCACCTTCTATTTTGACATGAGTGCTGTATACCAGCACAGTTTGGAAGTTTTGTACAGAAAGGGAAAAAAACACCCTCTTCAGAAAAATTTTTAAAGAAATGTTTAGTTGTACCTTGTGAAAATAATACCAAATAGCTATTTTATCTTTTTTTTTTTTGCAAATATGGACATTTTTTTAATCATCTTTTTTGGACTATAATTGCTTTACAATGGTGTGTTAGCTTCTGCTTTATAACAAAGTGAATCAGCTATACGTATACATATATCCCCATATCCCCCATATCTCTTCCCTCTTGCGTCTCCCTCCCTCCCACCCTCTCTATCCTACTCCTCTAGGTGGTCACAAAGCACTGAGCTGATCTCCCTGTGCTATGCGGCTGCTTCCCACCAGCTATCGGTTTTACATTTGGTAGTGTATATATGTCCACGCCACTCTCTCACATTGTCCCAGCTTACCCTTCCCCCTCCTCGTATCCTCAAGTCCATTCTCTAGTAGGTCTGCGTCTTTTTTCCCGTCTTGCCCCTAGGTTCTTCATGACCATTCTTTTTTTTTTTTTTTTTTTTTTTTAGGTTCCATATAAATGTGTTAGCATACGGTATTTGTTTTTCTTTTTCTGACTTACTTCACTCTGTATGACAGACTCTAGGTCCATCCACCTCACTACAAATACCTCAATTTCGTTTCTTTTTTAGGCTGAATAATATTCCATTGTATATATGTGCCACATCTTCTTTATCCATTCATCTGTCGATGGACACTTAGGTTGCTTCCATGTCCTGGCTATTGTAAATAGAGCTGCAATGAACATTGTGGTACATGACTCTTTTTAAATTATGGTTTTCTCAGGGTATATGTCCAGTAGTGGGATTGCTGGGTCATATGGTAGATCTGTTTTTAGTTTTTTAAGGACCCTCCATACTGTTCTCCATAGTGGCTGTATCAATTTACATTGCAAGAGTGTTCCCTTTTCTCCACACCCTCTCCAGCATTTATTGTTTGTAGATTGTTTTATGATGGCCATTCTGACTGGTGTGAGATGATATCTCATTGTAGTTTTGATTTGCATTTCTCTAATGATTAATGATGTTGAGCATTCTTTCATGTGTTTGTTGGCCATCTGTATATCTTCTTTGGAGAAATGTCTGTTTAGGTCTTCTGCCAATTTTTGGATTGGGTTGTTTGTTTTTTTGATATTGAGCTGCATGAGCTGCTTGTAAATTGTGGAGATTAATCCTTTGTCAGTTGCTTCATTTGCAAATACTTTCTCTCATTCTGAGGGTTGTCTTTTCGTCTTGCTTATGGTTTCCTTTGCTGTGCAAAAGCTTTTATGTTTCATTAGGTCCCACTTGTTTATTTTTGTTTTATTTCCATTTCTCTAGGAGGTGGGTCAAAAAGGATCTTGCTGTGATTTATGTCATAGGGTGTTCTGCCTATGTTTTCCTCTAAGAGTTTGATAGTGTCTGGCCTTACATTTAGGTCTTTAATCCATTTTGAGTTTATTTTTGTGTATGGTGTTAGGGAGTGTTCTAATTTCATTCTTTTCCACGTAGCTGTCCAGTTTTCCCGGCACCACTTATTGAAGAGGCTGTCTTTTCTCCATTGTCTATTCTTGCCAGCTTTATCAAAAATAAGGTGACCGTATGTGCTTGGGTTTATCTCTAGGCTTTCTATCCTGTTCCGTTGATCTATATTTCTGTTTTTGTGCCAGTACCATACTGTCTTGATTACTGTAGCTTTGTAGTATAGTCTGAAGTCAGGGAGCCTGATTCCTCCACCTCCGTTTTTCTTTCTCAAGATTGCTTTGGCTATTTGCGGTCTTTTGTGTTTCCATACAAATTGTGAAATTTTTTGTTCTACATCTGTGAAAAATGCCAGTGGTAGTTTGATAGGGATTGCATTGAATCTGTAGACTGCTTTGGGTAGTATAGTCGTTTTCACAATGTTGATTCTTCCAATCCAAGAACATAGTATATCTCTCCATCTATTTGTCTCATCTTTAATTTCTTTCAACAGTGTCTTATAGTTTTGTGCATATAGGTCTTTTGTCTCCCTAGGTAGGTTTATTGCTAGGTATTTTATTCTTTTTGTTGCAATGGTAAATGGGAGTGTTTCCTTAATTTCTCTTTCAGATTTTTCATCATTAGTGTATAGGAATGCCAGAGCTGTCTGTGCATTAATTTTGTATTGTGCTACTTTACCAAATTCATTGAATAGCTCTAGTAGTTTTCTGGGAGCATCTTTAGGATTCTCTATGTATAGTATCATGTTACCTGCAAACAGGGACAGCTTTACTTATTCCTTTCCGATTCGGATTCGTTTTATTTCTTTTTCTTCTCTGATTGCTGTGGCTATAACTTCCAAAGCTATGTTGAATAATAGTGGTGAGAGTGGGCACCCTTGTCTTGTTCCTGATCTTAGAGGGAATGGTTTCAGTTTTTCATCATTGAGAAAGATGTTGGCTGTGGGTTTGTCATATATGACCTTTATTATGTTGCGGTAGGTTCCCTCTATGCCTACTTTCTGGAGGGTTTTTATCATAAATGGGTGTTGAATTTTGTTGAAAGCTTTTTCTGCATCTATTGAGATGATTATATGGTTTTTATCCTTCAATTTGTTAGTATGGTGTATCACATTCTTTGATTTGCGTATATTGAAGAAGCCTTTCATTCCTGGGATTAACCCCACTTGATCGTGGTTTATGATCCTTTTAATGTGCTGTTGGATTCTGTTTGCTAGTATTTTGTTGAGGATTTTTGCATCTATGTTCATCAGTGATATTGGCCTGTAGTTTTCTTTCTTTGTGACATCTTTGTCTGGTTTTGGTATCAGGATGATGGTGGCCTCGTAGAATGAGTTTGGGAGTGTTCCTCCCTCTGCTATATTTTGGAAGAGTTTGAGAAGGATAGGTGTTGGCTCTTCTCTAAATGTTTGATGGAATTCCCCTGTGAAGCCATCTGGTCCTGGGCTTTTGTTTGTTGGAAGATTTTTAATCACAGTGTCAATTTCAATGCTTGTGTTTGGTTTGTTTATATTTTCTATTTCTTCCTGGTTCAGCCTTGGAAGGTTGTGCTTTAATAAGAGTTTGTCCATTTCTTCCAGGTTGTCCATTTTATTGGCCTAGAGTTGCTTGCAGTAATCTCTCATGATCCTTTGTATTTCTGCATTGTCAGTTGTTACTTCTCCTTTTTCATTTCTAATTCTGTTGGTTTGAGTCTTCTCCCTTTTTTTCTTGATGAGTCTGGCTAATGGTTTATCAATTTTGTTTATCTTCTCAAAGAGCCAGCTTTTAGTTTTATTGATCTTTGCTATTGTTTCCTTCATTTCTTTTTCATTTATTTCTGATCTGATCTTTATGATTTCTTTCCTTCTGCTAACTTTGGGGTTTTTTTTGTTTTTCTTTCTGTAATTGCTTTAGGTGTAAGGTTAGGTTTTTTATTTGAGGTGTTTCTTGTTTCTTGAGGTAGCATTGTATTGCTATAAACTTCCCTCTAGGACTGCTTTTGCTGCATCCCATAGGTTTTTGGTGATCGTGTTTTCATTGTCATTTGTTTCTAGGTATTTTTTGATTTCTTCCTTGATTTCTTCAGTGATCTCTTGGTTATTAAGTAGTGTATTGTTTAGCTTCCATGTGTTTGTATTTCTTACCGATTTTTTCCTGTAATTGATATCTAGTCTCATAGCGTTGTGGTCGGAAAAGATACTTGATATGATTTCAATTTTCTCTAAATTTACCGAGGCTTGATTTGTGACCCAAGATATGATCTATCCTGGAGAATGTTCCATGAGCACTTGAGAAGAAAGTGTATTCTGTTGTTTTTGGATGGAATGTCCTATAAATATCAATTAAGTCCATCTTCTTTAGTGTATCATTTAAAGCTTGTGTTTCCTTATTTATTTTCATTTTGGATGGTCTGTCCGTTGGTGAAAGAGGGGTGTTAAAGTCCCCTACTATGATTGTGTTACTGTTGATTTCCCCTTTTATGGCTGTTAGCATTTGCCTTATGTATTGAGGTGCTCCTATGTTGGGTGCATAAATATTTACAATTTTTATATCTTCTTCTTGGATTGATCCCTTGATCATTATGTAGTGTCCTTCTTTGTCTCTTGTAATAGTCTTTGTTTTCACGTCCAAATAGTTATTTTATCTTTATATATGTATCTAATGAGGTACCTGAGAAGGCACTGCTTTATTCAATAGTAATCTAATTTTTTATTTACTTGTTAAATATGTGCGTGCACGCATGCGTGTGCATGTGCACACACACACACACTTCGTAAAATGATTGGGTTTTCTACTCTTGTAACAGCAGTGGCCTGTAATTTTGAATAAACATGAAGAATTAAACATAATGATTGTTTTATGGAAACTTTTTGGTCAGAGACCCAAGTTTTCAGTGAACTGTTGCTATTAATAATTAAATAATTTTTAGGTAAACATTACATTAAACAGCAATGCTATATTATAATAGTGTACCTCAGTAGATTAAACCTGAAAATATTTACCAGGAATTAATTATTTTAAAACTTTAGGTGTCATTTGGATCCAAATTCCAAACTATAAAATTTTCCTTTTTCCCCTATATATTTTGTGTATATTCTTGGAACTCTACAAAGAAGTTACTGTCTTGTTTTTTTCCCCTCTGGCAAAATGAGAAAAGCGGTATTTTATGGAGGGATCATTAACAGGTACTTGTGCTTTGAATGGATTGATTGTACTTGCTGCCTTTAGCTATGAACATCTTTTTGACAACTGTCCCCTGTTGAATATCTTGGAGAAAAGAAGGAAGAGAGGAAAGGAGGAAGACAAGGAAGAAGGAGAGGGTGGGAGGAGGAGAGATGGATGGACAAAAGGAAAGTATTTCCAAATTGCAAGACAGCGTATGAATGGAGTTTTATCCTAGTTAAACAAGCTTTTTGAAACGCCCAGTTGATTATTTAAAGCACCAAATACACATTTCTTTGCAATGATGTGTATTCTCTTTTCTCATTCTACCACAAAGCAGTGAATCTTTAGCTTTGGAATATGTTGGTTATTTTATTTTAAAATTTTTCCAATGAAAATGCCCAAATTACCAAACATAGTGTAAAAATTTCTTGTGTAACTTAAATCTTGTCCTAAAATTTTAACAATTGTTATAGTATTTATGGATCAAATATTACAGTATAGGTGTTATTTTTTTGTTAAATTTTGTAAGTTTTTAAAGTTACATGGACTTTTAGAAGAAGCACTCCTGTAAATATAAAGGAACATCTAACCCTTTCATGTTCATCACAGGTTTTTAAAAAATTTGTGCAGCAGTTTTTAACTCTTCTACAATCACATAATACAGAAAGAAATACATAATTTTGCCTCCAATTTTTAGTGGAGAAAATTGAAGGATAAAAAAAATCTCTAAAGTTTCAAAATAAATTATTCACTCAAAAAATATTTATTAGGGGCTCCCCTGGTGGCGCAGTGGTTGAGAATCTGCCTGCCAATGCAGGGGACACGGGTTCGAGCCCTGGTCTGGGAGGATCCCACATGCCGCGGAGCAACAAAGCCTGTGAGCCACAACTAATGAGCCTGCGCGTCTGGAGCCTGTGCTCCGCAACAAGAGAGGCCACGATAGTGAGAGGCCTGTGCACCGCGATGAAGAGTGGCCCCCGCTTGCCGCAACTAGAGAAAGCCCTCGCATGGAAACGAAGACCCAACACAGCCAAAAATGAATTAAAAAAAAAAAATTTATTAGGTCCTTGCTCCATGAAGCAACTTATATAGCAGCAACATTTGTAGAAGAAAATTATGTGATTTTGGCAATTACAGTAATTTGGTAATTCACGTGAACAATGTATGAACAGAAAAATATAAAATTGCACACTTTTTTATTGAGTAAATTTGACTTGTAACATTGCATATGTTTCAGGTATACAGTATGTTACTTTGATACATTTATATATTGTTAATGTGATTGCTGAAGTAATATCACATTACATAATTATAATACACATGATCACGTTATGTAATTATAGTACAGTATTACTGTCTATTTATTATACTGTTCATTAGATCTTCATGGTTCATTTACCAATTCTTCCAAGTTTGTACCCTTAAAGATCATCCCTCTTGTCCCTGTCCCTGGTAACCACCGTTTTATTCTGTTTTTCACAGGTTTAACTTTTAGATTTCACATGTAAGTGACATCATACAGTACTTGTCTTTCTCTATCTGACTTACTCTCTTAGCATAATGTTGTAGCAAATGGGAGGATCTCTTCCTTTCTCATGGCTGAATAACATTCCACGGTGTATGTATACCACATATTTTTTTACCCATTCATCCACTGATGGTCTTTTGGGTTGTTTCCGTATCTTGGCTATTGTGAGTAATGCTGTGATAAACATGGGAGTGCGTATATCTTGTCAAAATCCTATTTTCATTTTCTTTGGTTGTATACCCAGAAGTGGAATACCTGGAGTATATGATAGATCTACTTTTAATTTTTTGAGGAGCTTCCGTCTAGCTTTCTATAGTTGTTAGACTAATTTACATTCCCACATCCTCACCAGCATCTGTTGGTCCTTGTCTTCTTGATGATAGCCATTCTCACAGGTGTGAGGTAATGTTTCACTGTGATTTTGATTTGCAGTCCCCTTATGATTAGTGATGTTGAGCATCTTTTCATGTGTCTCTTGGCCATTTTGATGTCCTTTTCGGAGAAATGACTATTTACTTCTTCTTCCCATCTTTTAACCAGATTGTTTGTTTTTTGTTATTGAGTTGACTGAGTTCCTTATATATTTTGGATATTAATCACTTATTCGATAAATGGTTTGCAAAATTTTTCTCCCATTCTGTAGGGTGTCTTTTCATTTTGTTAATTAATTTATTCTTTTGATGTGCAGAAGCTCTTGAGTTTGATGTAGTCCCATGTTTTGATTATTTTCTTTTATTGTTTGTTATTTTGGCATCATGCCCACCAAATTATTGCCAAGACCAATATCAATAAACTTCTCCCCTAACATTTTCTTTTAGGATTCTTATGGCATCAGGTCTTATGTTTAAGTCTTTGACCCATTTTGAGTTAATTATTGTGAGTGGTGTGAGATAGGGGTCTACTTTCAGTGTTCTGCATATGTTTCTCCAATTTTTCCAGCACCATTTGTTGCAGAGGCTATCCTTTCTCCACCGGCTATTCTTGCCTTCCTTGTTGAATACTAGTTGACCGTATATGCCAGGGTTTAATTCTGGGCTCTCTATTCTGTTCCGTTGGTCAATTTGTCTTTTTTCCCCCCAAGTACAATACTGTTTTTCTACTATGGTTTTGTGGTATAGCTTGAAATCCAGAAGTGTGGTATCTCTGGCTTTGCTCTTTTCTCTCAAGATTGCTTTGGCTGTTTGAGATCTTTTGTGGTTCCACACACAGTTTAGGATTGTTTCTTCTATTTCTGTGAAGAATGCCTTTGGTATTTTGGTGAGGACTATGTTCAATTTGTTGATGGCTTTAGAACTATTGATATTTTAACAATATTAAGTCTTTGGATCCATGAACATTTGTTTGTGTCTTCAATTTCTTTGATTTTGTTTGTGTCTTTCCATTTGTTGGTGTCCTTGATTTCTTTCAGCAGTTTTGCAGTTCTAATTGTACAGATCTTCCACTTCCTTGGTTAAATTTATTCCTAAGTATTTTATTGTTTTTGATGCTATTGTGAAAGGGATGGTTTTCTTTATTTCTTTCTCAGATGCTTTATCATTAGTGTAGAGGAATGAAATTGAGTTCTGTACGTTGACTTTGTATCCTGCCAATTTACTGAAATTGTTGATTAATTTCAATAGTTTTTTGGCTGATTCTTTGGGATTTTCTATATATTTAATCATATCATCAGCAAATAATGACAGTTTTACTTTTTCATTTCTGATTTGGATATATTTTATTTCTTTGTCTTGCATAATTGCTCTAGCTAGGACTTCCAGTACTATATTGAATAAGAATAGTGAGACTGGGCATCCTTGCCTTGTTCCTGGTCTCAGAGGAAACACTTTCCATTTCTCTCCATCAGATATAATGTTACCCTTGTGTTTGTTATACATGGCCTTTATGTTGAAGTATGTTCCTTCTATACCCAGTCTGTTAAGGGTTTTTATTATGAAAGGATGTTGTTTTATGTCAAATGCTTTTTCTTTCTCTATTGAAAAGATCATGTGATTTTTATTTTTTCTTTTATTGATGTGATGTGTTGGATTTATTGATTTGCATATGTTGACCCATCCTTTCATCCTAGGAATAAATTCCGCTTGGTCATCGTATATAATTCTATTAATGTGTTCTTGAATTTGGTTTGCTAATATTTTGTTGAGAATTTTTGCACCTATGTTCATCAGGGATATTGGTCTATAGTTTGCTTTTCTTGTGGTATCCTTATCTGGCTTTGGTATCAAGGTAATGCTGGCCTCATAGAACAAGTTTGGAAGTGTTTTCTCCCCCTCAATATTTTGAAAGAGTTTGAGGAGGATTGGTATTACTTCTTTAAATGTTTGATAGAATTATCCAGGGGAGTTTTCTGGTCCTGGAGTTTTCTGTGTTGGGAATTTTTAAATTACTGATACAGTGTCTTTACTCATTATTGGTCTGTTCCTACTTTCTATTTCTTCCTGATTCAGTCATGGTAGGTTGTGTGTTTCTAGAAATGTATCCATTTCTTTTAGGTTGTATAATCCATTGGCATATAACTGTTCATAGTAGTCTCTTATGATTCTATGTATTTCTGTAGTATCAGTTGTAATGTCTTCTCTTTTCATTTCTAATTTTATTTATTTGACTCTTCTTTTTTTTCCTGAGTCTAACTAAAGGTTTGTCAATGTTGTTTATCTTTTTGAAGAAACATTTTGTAGTTTCCTTGATCCTTTCTGTTGTTTTTCTGGTTTCTATTTCATTTATTTGCATTCTGATACTTACTATTTCCTTAGTTCTGCTAACTTTGGGCTTAATTTTTTCTTCTTTTTCTAGTTCCTTGAGGTATAAAGTTAGGTTGTTTACTTGAGATATTTCTAACAGCTTAATGTATTTATTGCTATAAACTTTCCACTCAGATCTGCTTTTGCTGCATGCCATGATATTTGATATGTTGTGTTTTCATTTTCATTTGTTTTGAGATATTTTTTATTTCCTTTTTGACTTCTTCTTTGACACAATGGTTGTTTAGACGTGGGTTTACTTTCCACATGTTTGTAGATCTTCTCATCTTCCTCTTGTTGTGGACTTCTAGTTTCATACCAATTGTGGTCACAGAAGATAGCTGATATGATTTCAGTCTTCTTAAGTTTGCTAAGATTTCTTTTGTGACCTATCATATGATCCAGCCTGAATGTTCTATGTGCACTTGAGGAGAATGTGGGTTCTGCTACTGTTGGATGGAATATTCTATGTGTGTCTATTAAATCCATTTGTTCTAAGGTGTGGTTCAAGTCCAACGTTTCTTTGTTGATTTTCTGTCAAGACAATCTATCCATTGCTGATAGTGGGGTATTGAAATCCTGCAATTACTGCATTGTTGTCTATTTGTTCCTTAATATCTATTATTACATACTTGTATATTTCAGTGATCAGGTTTTGGGAACGTACATATTTATTATTGTTATATCTTCTTGATGTAGTGACCCCTTTACTGACCTTCTTTGTCTCTTCTTACCTTTTTTGGCTTGAAGTGTGTTTTGTCTGATACAAGGATGGCTATACCCACCTTCTTTTCATTTCTATTTGCTTGGAATATCATCTTCCATCCTTTCACTTTGAGCCTATGTGCCTTTAGAGCTGAAATGAGTCTTCTGTAGAGAGCATAGAGTTGGACCTTGTTTTTTCAGCCAACCACCCACTATGTGCCTTTTGATCGGTGAGTTCAATCTGCTTACATTTAGGGGTGATTATTGCTATGTAAGAATTTACTATTGCCATTTTATCTTTTGCCTTCTGCTTATTTTGTCTCTCTGTTGTTCCTTTTTTCTTCTCTTTCTGTCTGCCCTTACAAGTTGGTGGTTTTCCATGGTGATTTGCTCACTCTCCCCTTTTTTATGTTTATGTTTCTGCTCTAGATTTTTGCTTGTGGTTACCATGAAGTTTACATAAAACATCCTACAGGTAAAATAGCCCCTTTCCTGCTGATGCCAGTTTATCTTCATTCACCTATAAAGGTTTCATCTGCTTACTCTTCCCCTTTTATATTTTTAATGTTAGAAATGATCTCTATGCTGTGATTTCATTACCAAGTTGTAGTATCTATAGCTATTTTTAATGCTCTTTTCCTTTAACCATTATATTATAGTTAAGAATTTAATATACTGTTCTAGAAAAGATTTACAGTATTCTAATTATGAGTATTTATCATCTTAATCAGAGTTTTGTGTACTTTTGTCTTTTTGTTTCAGCTTGAAGAGCTCCTTTCAACATTTCTCATAAGGCAGGTCTAGTGGTGGTAAACTCCCTCAGCTTTAGTTTGTCTGGGAAAGGCTTTAATTCTCCTTTATATCTGAAGGATAACTGCCACATATTCTTAGATGGAAATTTTTATCTTTCAATATTTTGAATATGTCATTCCACTATCTATCTCCTGACCTTCAAAGTTTCTGCTGAGAAATCTACTGTAGCCTAATGGGGGTACCTCTGTAGGTTGCTGTCTTTTTTTTTTCCCCCTGCCTGCATTTAAAATTGCTTCTTTATAATTGAATTTTGACAGCTTCATTAAAATGTGTCTTGGAGGTCTTTCTGTGATGAGATAACAAGATATTCTGTTAGCTTCGTGGATCTGTATATTCATCCCTTCCCCAGATTTGGGAATTTCTCAGCTCTTATTTCTTTAAATAAACTCTGTCCCCTTCCCACTCTCTTCTCCTTCTGGGATGCCCATTATTCTTACGTTTCCCTTTCCAATAGAATCAGATATTTCTCATAGGCTTCACTTTTTAAAAATCTTAGCTCTCTCTTTTCTTCCACCTGAATTATTTCTATATTTCTATCCTTGAGCTTGCTAATTCCTCTTCCACCTGATTTGCTCTATTTCCAGTGCATTGTAATGCATTCTTTATCTCATTTATTGAGTTCTTCAGCTCCAGAAATCTGTCAGATTCTTCTTTAGAATTTTAATCTCTTTGGTAAAGTATTCCTTCTGCTTGTTATTTTCATTCCTAATATCATTGCATTGCCTTTATGAGTTTTCCATTGAATTTCTTCGTAACAGCTATTTAAAACTCTTTATCAGTTAGATCACAATATTCCATACCTTTGGGTTTGGCTACTGGAAAATTGTCTTTCTTTTTTTTGTGATACCGTATTACCATGATTCCCTAAATAAAAAATGGAACACCATTTTTATTTAGTTAAGACTTTGTTTACTTTGATCCTAAGAATGCAACAGGTCGGTAGTTAGGAGCTTTCCTTTCCAGAAGGTGGCGCTATGGCACAAGTTTTTGGTTTCTCTTACCAGCGTTAACTAGCGGCTTCTAAGATTGGGAACCCACACAGTTAAAACAAAACAAAACAAAAACAACAACAAAAACAATGCGTGGTGGCAGAATGTGGGCGCAGGGGGGAGGTGTGTGTACTTAGCACTTGGGGCTTTGTGGGTGTCCATGGCCTGGTAGAGGTATCCTCAAGTTGGGATGGGGGCGGTGTCCCAGGGGTCCTAGGGTGGTCGGTCCCCTTGCCTCCAGGGGCAGACAGCAGGAGACATTTTACTTCAGTTCTCTTTGTCTGTCTACTTACCTTTCCATTCCCTCTGCCCATTCACTGCAGTCTCTCCTCAGAGAGAGCAACTGGTCCCGCCAGCTGTAACACACGTGGCTGGGCAGACTTCCAGTCACTGCCTTCATCCTCCAGCTCCTCTGCCAGAAAGGTGGTGCTGGCTCGCTGCCAGAACAGCAGCCGCCTTCTGTGCTGTCACAGCCTCCTGCCACCAGCTCTGCAGCCACTTACCTCAATCCCTGCTACCTGCTCCATGGTCCAATCCACCCACTTTGGATGCACAGGTGGATGGATCTCTTGGATGTCGTTGTATGCTGTGGATAGGTGCTTTTTTTTTTTTTTTCTGGTTATGGACGTCCTAATAGTTGTAAATCAAAGGAGAGAGAGAAAAAAGGAACGATTCACACTATCATGATACTGACGTCACCCCAAAACTGCATATTTCATTGCTCTGTGACTATTTCAACAATTTGAGTAAGTTGTGTGGAATATTAGACTTTGCCCCTTAAATGGATATTTCAGATTTATATACAAGCAAGGAAGTTTTCCAGTTAATGAGCTATGGATAGTGAAAGTCTTTTTAAACTAAATATCTAAAGTAATATCAATACTAATATGAGTCAACAGGTGAGTTTCCCAAGTGCATCTTTCTGGGCACTAGCGTGATAGGGCTTCAGATTTTTGAAAGTATGTCTTTTACACTGCCCAACTCTCCAATTCTGGTTTAATAACCACAGAACATAATACAGATACCAGGGCTACTCATATGAAAACTGCAATTTAGTGCACACTCCTGGTGGCCACGTTGAGGGTCTCTCCTGGCACAGTTGAGGTTTTCATCCACTGCAGAGATCTCTCAGCTCCTGTCCCGAGTGTTGTACATTTCCTTCTCTGAAGAACAGAATGTGTCTGCCTTAAGTACACAAATAAATCCTCTCACTAAATCAGAATTTCAGGGGCAGGGATGGGGAATTGCCCCTTGGGTATCAGTGTCTGAAAAACTGTTGTGTCTATTTCTCCCCTGAATTTCATTGCACAAAATTATACAATCTTGATAAATCTAGACATGTTACTTCTAACACAGACATGTTCTCATCTTTCCATTTGTGAATTATTTTTGAAAAATATCTGAGTGTGTTGGATTGCTGAATTTTACTGACATGCCCTGTTTAAGCAGGAATGAGAATGCCTTCTGAAATGAATACTTCATTGGCAGTCCCTTCCTATTAGTGAGAACCCCTCTTCTCTATCTATATTTTCCTGGGTCCCACTATCACATACCTACCCCACACCCAGCCTGGAAGTTAAGACCGCATGATTTTTCTGTTAGGATGAACTTGGCTGTTTCAGTGTTTTAAGCTCAATATATGTCAGGGTTGAAATATAACTTAGATATGGAGATTTAAGAAAGTTGCTCTCGGACTTGTGATCAATTTAATTCAGCAAACATTTATCAAATGCTTACCATGTGCCAGGCACTGTGATAGAAGCTGAAGAAATAAAGATAAATAGTGGTTCTTTAAAAAAAAAAAAAGTGCTGTTCCTGTATGAGAAGCAGTATGATTCATTAAACTGCCACAAGTTATAATTTTAGAAACACTCCCACCACTGGGAATCTGTTCCTTTTGTCGAGTATAATTTTTCAGCAGTCATGAGTGAATAATAATTGGGATAATTAAAATTGACCTTTAAAACAGGTCTAAATCCTTGTCTGCTTAGGGTGCTGAAGCAGGACAATCCATGAAAAACTACAGCCATTCTCCCTCCAGATATTTGATTCCTCTGAAGGCTGGTAGAGTCACACACCCTTGCACAATTTTAAAACCATGAAGGGATAGAACTAAGTTTTATAAATGGGCTCCAGGATGTATAACTGGGGGGAAAAAACCCTGAAAGTTTCTCTTCTTTCTCAGTAAGTTATTTAAATCATAGCACTTATTTTTAAGTGAATACTCAGGGTAGTTGATAAAGAGAAAGCCCCCCTGCCCTTTTTTAAAAATAAACTTTATTTTTTGAGCAGTTTTAGGTTTATGTAAAATTGAGCAGAAAGTACAGAGATTTCCCATATACCCCCTTCCCTCACACATGCTTAGCCTCTGCCATTACCAGCATCCTTCTCCAGAGTGGTATTGATACTTTTTTTAGTTTACAATTGGTGAACCTGTGCTGACACATGATAGTCACCCCAAGTCCATAGTTGATGTTTCACTCTCGGTGTTGTACATTCTGTGGGTTTGGACAAATGTATAATGACATGTATCCAGCATTATATTATTATACAGAATAGTTTCACTGCTCTTAAAATCCCTTGTGTTCCTCTTATTCATTCCTCTCTCCCATCGAAACACTGGCAACCACTGATCATTTTACTGGCTTCACACTTCTGTTTTTTCCAGAATATCATATAGCTAGAATCGTATGGTATGTAGCCTTTAAAGACTGGCTTCTTTCACTTAGTAATATGCATTTGGGTTTCTTCTGTGTCTTTTCATGGCTTGATGGATCATTTCTTTTTATTACTAATGTTCCACTATATGGATGTACCACAGTTTGTTTATCCATTCCCTACTAAAGGTGTCTTGGTTGCTTCCAAGTGTTGACGTTTAATGACTAAAGCTGCTATAAACATTTTTGTGCCTGTTTTTGTGTAGACATAAGTTTTCAACCCCTTTGGGTAAATACCAAGGAACAGATTTTGGATTGCATGTAGGAATACGTTTAGTTTTGTAAGAACCGGCCAAACAGTCTTCCAAAAAGGCTGCACCATTTTGCATTCCCACCACCAATGAGAGTTCCTGTTGCTCTACATCCTTGCCAGCATTTGGTGTCATTAGTGTTCCAGATTTTGACCATTTTCATAGGAGTGTAGTGGTATCTCATTGTTGTTTTAATGTGCATTTCTCTGAAGACGTATGATGTGGAGCATCTTTTCATATGCTTCTTTCTCATCTGTATATCTTCTTCGGTGAAGTGTCTGTTAAAGTCAGCTTAGGACCATTTTTTAATTGGAGTTGTTTGTTTTCTTATTGGTAAGTTTGAGTTCTTTGCATATTTTGGATAAAAGTCATTTGTTCGATGTGTATTTTGCAAATATTTTCTCCCATCCTATGGCTTGTGTTTTCATTCTCTTGACTGTCTTTTGCAGGGCAGAAATTTTTAATTTTAATAAAGTCCATCTTATCAGTTCTTTTCTTCATGGATCGTGGCTTTGTATCTACAAAGTCTTTGCAGAACACAAGTTCATCTAGATTTTCTCCTATGTTATCTTCAAGGAGTTTTATAGTTTTGTGCTTTACAGTTAGATCTGTGAACCATTTTGAATTAATTTTTGTGAGGGGTAAAAAGTCTGTGTCTAGATTCATGTTTTTGCTTATGGAAGTCCATTTGTTCCATTACCACTTATTGAAAAGACTATCTTTGCTCTATTGTATTGCCTTCGCTACTTTGTCAAAGGTCAATTGATTATATTTGTGTAGGTCTACTTCAGGGCTCTCTGTTCTGTTTCACTGATCTATTTGTCAGTTCTTTTGCCAATACACTGTCTTAATTACTGTACCTTTATGGTAAGTCTTGAAATCAGGTAGTGTCATTCCTACCACTCTGTTCTTCTTCAATATTGTTTTGGCTATTCTGGGTCTTTTGCTTTACCACATAAACTTTAGAATCAGTTTGTTGATATCCACAAAATAACTTGCTTGAATTTTGATTGAGATTGCCTTGAATCTATAGATCAGATTGGGAAAAACTGAAATCTTGACAATATTGAGTATTGTCCATGAACATGGAGTATCTCTCCATTTATTTAGTTCTTCCTCGATTAATTCCTCAGAGTTTTGTAGTTTTCCTCATATAGCTCTCATGCATATTTTGTTAGATTTATACCTAAGTATTTTATATTTTTTAGGTGCTAATGTAAATAGCATAGTGTTTCAGATTCCTAATTCCACTTGATCATTGCTGGTATATAGAAAAACAATTGACTTTTGTATTTTAACCTTGTATCCTGTGACCTTGCTATAACCACTTATTAGTTCCAGGAGTTTTTGCATAGATGATCTTGTCATCCATAACAAAGACATTTCTTTCCTAATCTGTATCCCTTCTATTTCCTTTTCTTGTCTAATTGCATTAACTAAGACTTCTAGTAGGATGTGGAAAAGGAGTGGTGAGAGGGAAAATCTTTGCCTAGTCTTGATCTTAGTGGGGAAAGTTTCCAGTTTCTCACCATTAAGTGTGGTGTTAGCTGTAAGTTTTCGGTAGATATTCTTTATCAATTTGTGAAAGTTCAACTCTATTCCTAGTTTACCAAGAGTTTTTACCATGGATGGGTGTTGGATTTTGTCAGATGCTTTTCTTCATCTATCGATAGCACCATGTGATTTTTCTTTGTTAGCTTGTGGATGTGATGGATTACATAAACTGAGTTTTGAATGTTGAACCAGCCCTGAATACCTGGGACAAATTCCACTTGTTTCAGTATGTAATTCTTCTTCTATTTTTTAAAAATCTGTTAAAATTTTTATTTTATTTTACTTTATTATTTTGTTTTTGGCCACACCGTGTGGCTTGTGAGATCCTAGTTCTCTCACCAGGGATTGAACCCGGGCCCCCTGCAGTGGAAGCATGGAGTCCTAACCACTGGACTGCCAGGGAATTCCCTGTAATTCTTCTTATACATTGTTGGATTTGCTGGCTAATATTTTGTTGAGGATTTTGCATCTGTGTTCATGAGAAATATTGGTCTGTAGGTTTCTTTTCTTGTAATATCTGTGATTGGTTTTGGTATTATGGTACTATTAGCCTCATAGAATAAGTTAAAAAGTATTCCTCTGTTTCTATCTTCTAAAAGGGATTATGGAGACATGGCATGATTTCTTCCTTAAATGTTTGGCAGAATTCACCAGGGAAGCCCTCTGGACTTTGTGCTTTCTGTTTTGGAAGGTTAGTATTATATTATTAAAATAATTATTTGAATTATTGTTTCAAATTTTTTAATAGATATTTGTCTTTCTCCGTCTGACTTATTTCACTTAGTATGATAATCTCCAGGTCCATCCATGTTGCTGCAAATGGCATTATTTCATTCTTTTTAATGGCTGAGTAATATCCCATTGTATATATGTAGCACATCTTCTTTATCCATTCATCTGTCCTCAACAAAATACTAGCAATCCAAATCCAACAGTACATTAAAAGGATCATACACTATGATCAAGTGGGATTTATCCTAGGGATGCAAGGATTTTTCAGTATCTGCAAATCAATGGCTGTGATACACCACCACAAGTTAAAGAATAAAAACCATATGATCATCTCAATAGATGCAGAAAAAGCTTTTGACAAAATTCAACACCTATTTATGATTAAAGACTCTCCAGAAAGGGTCCTAGAGGGAACATATTTCAAAATAATATAGACCATATACAACTAACCTACAGCTAACATCATACTCAACAGTGAAAATCTAAAAGCATGTCCTCTAAGATCAGGAGCAAGACAAGGATGTCCAGTCTCACCACTTTTGTTCAACATAGTTTTGGAAGTCCTAGCTGTGGCAAACAGAGAAGAAAAAGAAAAGGAATCTAAATTGGAAAAGAAAGAAGTAAAACTGTCACTGTTTGCAGATGATATGATATTAGACATAGAAAATCCTAAAGGTGCTACCAGATAACTACTAGAGCTCATCAATGAATTCAGTAAAGTGACATTTTCTTTGCTGAGGAATTTTTAGTCTACTTTAGAACATAATGCATATTGAAAAGATGCCATTTATATACAGTTGTGTATAAACTGGATTTGAAAGTTCTGAAGAAACTAAGAGCATGCATCACCAAGGAGCTGTAGTAATCCAAAGAGATTTGTTTGGGACTGTTTTTTATTTATGGAGGGGGTAGATTTAAGTAGTTTTAGGAGGAGGTCAAGGGTCTGGAAAACACTCAGATAGTGTCACTTAGATTGAGAGGATTAAGGCAACTATGTTTTCCCCAGCTATGGGAAGTTCCAAATTTCTAAGATTTTACCTGGAGAAAAGAATATATATATAATTTTTAAAAACAGAAGCTGAAATATTGTTTAATAATTTCAGTATAAAGCTGTTCTGTTGGCAGGACAAACAATAGGCTATTGATTAAAATGATGTTACAATAGGTACAACTACTGAGACAATGTTTGCTCATTTAATACATAAGAACTTATTCTAGAAGCATGCACACAAGGATGCTCTGAGCACTCTGATCTGAATCACACATAAATCGTGAACAATTACGGTGTGTCTGTATTTTCCACAAGACACGTTACAATGGATCATCAGTTTCCCTTTAGAGTTCCTAAGCTTTTCTGAGAACATTTGAGCTTCTGAGTACATTTGAACTTTTGAAGGAATAAGTGCATTTCAAAACTGAGATTATTTCATAGAATAATTTCTTCTTAATATGAGTGTTATTATGAAGAGAAATAAACTTGCTTTAGCCTATTGAACTGTAATATTATCTGTCTATTTTCATTTGTTAATTCTTACAAGATTATTACTTGTACTCACCTCATTTTCCCCCTAAGTGGTAAATAGTTGTACTTTTCAGTTGTTTTGCCATCTCGTTTGTTAAAAACAATTATTTATGAATAATTGTTGTAGCTTTGAAGCATTTCAGGATTCATCTTTTTTTTTTTTGGATAGAAATAGTATGTATCAGACTATTGATAAGAATAATATTCAGTGGAAATCAAATATTTTTTAATGATTCCAGAAAAAGAAAATTAAATTGTGTCTTAACAATTTTGGCTCCAGGAATCGTAGTATAAAATATAGACATTTCAGATTGAAAACAATGGTTTAGGAGATTTTTGGGTGGCATCTGAGACTTCACCTTACTTGAATGTAATTTAGTTAAAAACACAGTGAATGTACAGAAAACACTGTCCAAACACAGAGCAGCTCTTTTCCAAGTACCTTATTGGACGTGGTCACGTTTTTTGATCACGTGCATTCTCAAATTTGACTGTGTGGAAGTGAATTGGAACAACCAATTAGGGTTTTAAAGAAAATGATCACTTTTAAAATTGTTTCTCAAAGGCAAAGATGACTTCATAAGAGCAAGTACATCTTACTCTTTTTTTTTTTTTTTTTTAAAGGCTAAGATTCATATGCCTTCTTTTGAGGAAAGAATAAAAAATGAGAATATGGCTTGGAACGTTGAATGCTGCCTTCTGTATCTCTCTATAGGGAAAACGTCCTTATAGAATATTTTGAAGAAGCTTATGTGATGACTTGTCTTACCATACTGAAAATAATAAAAGCAAACACTATTGATCCTCATAGAAACCCTATGAATTGTGTGATTCCCCTTTGTCCAGTTGTGTGATTCAGTTGTGTGACATCCTCATTGTACAGATGAGGTAACTGAGGCTTAGGGAGGGCCAGTGACTTCCCAAGAGTAGGCAGCTTGGTAAATGTCATGCCCACACCCTGTCTGGCTCCAGAATCTACACTTGGTCCTCACTGTTTCCAACCCAGAAAGGAGAGACCCCAATACGGTGAGATGAGAAAGATGTGAGCAGAGGGGACTGAGTGGGGAGCATCTGGGGAGACTCAGAAAGGAAGCCATGCTGGGGGTGGTGGGGGAGGCTGGGAAAGGAGCAGGCTTCCCAAGCTAAACAGTTGATGGAGATAATCTTCATTTACCCTCAACCAGCTCTGTGACTTTGAGCAGGTTACTTAGATCCCTGGGACCCCTTTACCTAAAGGGGGAATGATGCAGGCCTGGTCTGCTCAACAGGCAGGGAAATTGTCCCCTGAGAAATTGTCACGTTAACATTCGAGTTAGCACAGCTGACTGTGGATTGTGGATGATCCCAATCTTCTGGAATTTTCTGAATGGCTAATAATGCCCCAGTAATGTCTCAACAGCTTTGTACTTGCAGTGCACACACTCACAACGGGTGCTTCTTTGCTCTTCCTTTTGCCAAGGACCCTTCGGGCACTTTGCTGAAGCCTGACTCCTTCTCACAGCAATGCTTGTAAATGCATAAAATGTATACATAGGGTTACAAAGTAAATAGTTATATTGAAATGCTGATATCAATGTACTAGAAATTGTAACATAGTGTCTTCTTAGTTATTAGCGCATTCAAAAACAAGATCTAGTGGTGACTTTAATAAATACTGTTATTTTGAAGTAAAGGGGACCATAAACAATATTTCTAGATGTCTTGGACAACGATTGCTATTAAAATATCTGTAACTTATGTTGGTAACATATGCACGGGCACTGGTGAATATAGTCTGGTTTGTCTACATTTGTGACTGAAGAATATGCTAAATTTTAGCTAGAGGTTAGTGAAAATAAAGATATAATTTTTTTCTATTCATCTCAACAGACCCCCTATATCATATTTGTACCACACGTTAAGAACCCCTGAGCTGTGTGGTTCACTGCTTCAAGTTCTGTGAAAAACCCTCCTGAGCTTTGATTGAACTTCTAATGAATCTTTAGATCAAGCTAGGGAAAACCAGTACCTTAAAAGTAGTCTTCCTATTTGCAATCATTTTAGTCTGAATTATGTAGTTTTTCTTTAATGTCTTTCAATACAATTTTTATAATAATCTCCATAAATGTCCTACAAATTCTGTAAAATTCATTCTTAGATACTTTATATGTTTTGTTAGTATTTGCTATTTCTATTTAATTTAATTTCTAACTATGGATAAGTTTAGAAATACTATCAGGTTTTGTATAATGAATTGTTAAGCTAGCCAATGACTTTCAGAATTTCTACCTCCATAATCATATCATCTGGAAACCATAACGGTTGCTCTTTTTTATCCAATTTTGTGCTTTTAATTTTTAAATTTTCTCTTACGTACTGATAGGACTTACAGTGCAATGTTCAATAGAAACGGTGGTGTCTGTGAAAGTGTTCTTTCTGATTTTCAAGGAAATACTTTTAATATTTTCCCATTTAGGAGTGATGTGCTGGAACCAATTTTTAGCAGCTAGCAAGAGCCAATCATTAACTTTTCATGAATTTTGCATGAAAATACAATCATTATTAAAAATTAAATTATATAAACATAATTAAATCATATTAAAACAAAAGTAATACATTCTGAAAACTCACCACTTCCTACTTTATTTTATGTCATCTTGCTGTTATCAGTGCTCTTGAGGTGATTTACATACCTTGTGTCTGCGTGGTGAAAATACTATATAATGATTCTTTTTCCAACTTCCTGGTCAGTGACATCACGTTGATAGCTTTGAATTGGCCATGGTACGAGTATTTACACCATGGAAAGTGGCAAATGCTGCCAATCAGGGTTTTTAATTTTCCTTAAGAGCCTGTTGTTCAATGTTTACTAACACACCTCTGATCAAGACTGATGTTTGCCACAGGCTCTAGCATTTTCCTAGCCTGTTAACTAAAAAGAAAGGAAATTAAGGAAGAAGAGAAGGGAGGGTGGCAGGGAAATAGGAAGGAAAGGAAAGTAAAAGGGAAGGAAGAAGAGAGGAAGAGAGGACAGGAAAGCTTTACTCAGTGTATTAACCCGCACGTGGTGTTTCCCCCCAGATAGCTGTGACGCTCCTCTGGCGTCTGCCCTGCCCCGGGCTTCCTTCAGCAGCTCCTCAGAGCGGTCCAGCAGCCACGGCCCTGGCTTCGCAAGCCTTAATCGCAGAGACGGTGAGTCTGCAGCTGTCTTCTTGTCAATCCACGCTGATTCTTTCCCAGAGAGAATTATATTCATTTTTAGTTCATATTCCTTCTTATAGGTCAAAACTTAATTATATTGAGTTTAATGAATGAAACTGAAGAAAGCAGCAGGTTCATCATATCTGCTAGTATTCCTCTGCTAGCTTTCTTCTTGCTTATGATCCATTTTTTGGTTTGTTTTGATATCTTCCTTCCCTGTTGATTGCCAGCAAATGATCATCAATAAGATTTATGAGAAGGGAATTATTGGAGTCTAGATTTTTTCCGGGGTTATCATCCCTTTTTAGTTTTAGGACCGGCGACAGAAGGGTGACTAGTCAAGTGCGCTGGTCATGAATAACTACAACAACACAAGAAGGAGCCAGTGCTGCAGCCACTGGGGAAAACTGAACAGGCCACCGCGTGATGTTTGCGAGATGTGAGGCTGCCAAAGGATGTCATGGGAAAATGACTCCATTCCCAGGACTTGGCCTGGGAGGAGACCAGGTGAAGGCTGCCACTGAAAATAAAGATTCCCTTCCTATTAGTGGGAAGGGAGTTAATGACTTACTTTTTGGAAAGGTCCATTTTTGCTATTTGAATGTTGTCCAGTGAATTACCTCTTCTATTGCACAAATACTAATTCAGTGGATTAAATAAGTGAATACATACACTTCAAATTCAAATGCTTTGCTACTTTTTTTGATTAACTTTTATTGGAGTAGGGTTGCTTGACAATGTTGTGTTAGCCTCCACTGCACAACAAAATGAATCAGCCATACCCGTACAGATATCCCCTCCCTTTTGGACTTCCCTCCCACTTAGGTCACCACAGTGCCTTAGGTAGAGCTCCCTGTGCTATACAGTATGTTCCCATCAGTTGTCTATTTTATACATAGTATCAATAATGTATATATGTCAATCCCAGTCTCCTAATTCCTCCCACCCCACCCCTTTCCCCCTTGGTATCCATACATTTGTTCTCTACGTCTGTGTCTCTATTTCTGCTTTTGTTTTGCTACTGTTTTAAGGGATAGATTTTTTAAATGAAAGATTAATTCAGAAAGTAAAAGTTAAAATTAACTGTGTCCCATGTAAACGCACTGCTGTAAATTCTGGAGATACTACTAAGGAATTGAGTGTTTTCCTCCCTTTCTTTGACATTTCTAAGATCAGAGTTAAAGTCTAGCTTGAGCTTTACTGTGTCCTTAAGGATCAAATTTGGGAACCTAGTAAGTGATCAAATAGATTGGCAGGGAAGAGTAAGAACACAGGTGAAGAAATTCAATGAGCTCAGGATGGGAAGGCATGTCCATTAATTGTCCAGCTTCATGGTCTTTTCCCAGGAAAAAGCATTTTGTGGCCAGATATTTACTCCTCAAAGCATCATTCATAATCATTTTTAGCACCCCAGTAAAAATATATTCTCATTGAAACCAGATTTCAAGAAGATCAGTTATCAAATTACCCATTTTCGGTCTGGTGGTTATTCTAATATCAGCTTAACATCTAAACTTTCCAGTGGTTTCCCTAAAATTGTAAAAACTAAGTAAGCCATATTTAATTAGTTTAAAGAGGCCCGAGGGGCTTGTGTGTTGTGTTTCTAATTTGCATGTGTAGAGTCTCTTTATGATTCAGGCCTCCAGTGCTATCAATATGGTGGCACTGGGAAGTTTATAAACATTAGAAGGGAAAATCCTGAAGCTTAAGATGAACTTATTTCCATTATATTTAATTAAAAAACTAATAACTCAGAATATTATAAGCCATCATTATAAAATGGTAAGTACAAAGCTTATCTTTTATATTTAAACTACTCTCTTTGCAAATTTAAATTAATTATTTTAAGAGTGGCAATCAACTGATGAGGGTTTCTTTTTAATGGTTGTTGCTACTCTGATTGCATATAGTGTACATTTCACTAAATATCCCTAGATATTACCACCTGATTTCAGACCCATTTCTAAAGCATGCTTTAGACAGCACAATTTATCAATATTCCTTCTGAAGGATTATCTATATGTGTTTTCTGTTAAAAGCCAGCATCCCAGAGTCTTTATGGACATTTCCTTTGCCTTGGTAAATGCTAGAGAACATATTAGTTCACTTTAGTTTAGATTATTATGATGTAAAATGTGGATAGTATGAAATGTGGATGAATATAATGAGGGCGATGATTCTTCATATATAGTAGTTTTAGCTTTTTGGAATATTTTGTGTATGATCTAGTGAGGAAAATCATGTTAGACTCCCTGATTGTATGGTTAAAATTTCCTTGGTCTGTGTTGTGGTATTTGGAAGTTTTAAAGAAGGTGGTCTGTCTTACATCCCTAGTTTCTTATTTTGCCCATAAGTCATTGCGCTTCTAGAATGTTCATTAAGAATTAGAAATGTCTCAAATATCACAGCTTCCACCAAGAACTTTATACATAGCAGCTGATCAATTCATCTACCTGATACATAAAGGTAGTAAGAGAATAGTCTATACATAATTTTTGATTGTATGTGTGTGCATATATATAAATTTGACCCACTGTATAACCCCCCAAAGCCAAATAATTCAAACTTTAAGGCATTTGATGATTTTAAAGTACTTCACTGATTCAACACATAACAAATGTTAATTAATTGACTAGAACTTATTGCACATTTCATGTTTCCTCTTTTACATATTTTTTACTTATGCAGTTTATGTATTTATTTTGTTTTCTATTAATTTATGAAAAGTAGTAAAATATTTCTTAGAAAAGACTTTGCAATATATAGAAGAAAGAAGTCTACGAAGGATATTAAGAGGAATGAGCAGAGAAGTTAGGAGGGATCCAGGCGTTTCTAGGGACAGGTGGGCCAAAGCAGAGAGATGCAGACCTTGCATCTTTGAAAACCATGATTCCTGAGCATGTTACCACCTGTTTGCCAGTGTTTTCTGTGAGCTCCCTAATGGAACTGTTGGTTATTGTAGAGATAGTAATGGGCTAGTATCATCACTCAACATTGGACTAAGTGCTCCTGGAGTTTACTTTTGAAATTTCTAGTCTGGTTCCTCTAGCATTCCCATTTTGAAGTCTGGGATTGGGTTCCAGATAATACATTTAACAAAGTATCCCCTCTGAGGTCATACACCTTACCTTTTTATACAGAGAAACACAAATTACTGGAAATGCCTGAATGTATAATTTTTCAGAACTGATGGATTTTTTTTAAGGGGTAAAACACAGACACGTACATGTATTCATATACCTATTCAAGAAAATTGATGCCATTAGCTAAAAATGTAAAGTTCTTGAAGCTTTACATCTTTACAGTCAAATTGGGTTTGACTATTCATATTAGCTGAATTTCTTTCCATCAATATTAAATTGATATTTCCTAGAATTACAAGTGACCTAATATTTCTCATATAAAATCAAGGTTGCTGAAATCTGTGTATTCTAAATAAGAACATGCTATAATATTGACTTCATTTTTTTCTTCTCAAAAATCTCCTAAAGGAACTTTATGCAGTTTATCCAAGTTTATTCAAAACAAAAGTTAAAAAACCAAAACCAAAAGTAAAAAAACTACCTTAGAGTAAACCATGCTGGACTTTCATTCTAGGTCTTGCATGTGGAAATAACCTTTTGTTTTTACAATTATTGTTACTGTAGGTGACCCTTCATGAAACTGGCTTTAGCATTTCAGATGCTGCTTTCCAACTCCGGATAACGTGTTCTTTTTAGCCATGTGACGTGTTCTCTTTAGTCACCGCAGGCATGGTGGTGAGATGAGTGGTCTGGCCAGAGCTGATTGAGATTGATTAGGAGGAAGTGTACACACATTTTGTTCTCCTTTTTTGTTCCCCCAAAGTGCTTGCATAAACAGTCATCCCCAGAAAGAGGGACAACTCCATTCATGGCCCAGATGCTGAAAATCACGCCCTCTAATGGGGCAAGCCACTCGATCACTGACAGCGCAAATGAGACTGCTTTAAATTTAACTTGATCAAAAATGGCATATCAGATTACTATATTGTGTATTGTAAACAGAAAGTAGATGGAGACAAGCTGAACTGACTGGATGTTTTCTTTTCTCTTTGTAATTCTTCACCTTTCCCGTACTGAGACATTGATCATATTTCCTCACAACAGACTTATGTGTTGGTGGAGCCAGGAAAGATTTTGTCTAATGCTCCCAATACAATTAATGGCTGAGCATATTAGCAACAATTCTCAGCTTTAAGATATTTATTTCTCACTTTAGGAAGTACATTTACTAGTACAAGTTAATACTCCAGGTTTTAGCAGGAAATAAATACACATGATTCGATTAGGAGAAAATGCTTAGGCCTGGGCATCAGACACTAAATATTTTCTTATAACCTGGAACGTCTGATTATTTGGACTCTGCAATATCCCAAATAAGCTATGATGTAAAATTTACTGTTTTTTACAAAGAAATGTTAGAAAATGGAAAGAGTGAATAATAATTTAAAATATCTAGACGTATATCAACTCCTGATATAAATCAGAATATTACTGAATACATCAAAAATGTTTGATGCAAATCTTATAATAATAAACTTGTCCCTCATATTTTTTCATAAAATCGTAGTTCTCCAGTATTTCTATCTTTTATTCACAGGCTAGGTGCCTGGTAGAACTGGTCAGTATTCCCAAATACTAGTCTGAGCAATTCAGATGGCAATAAAAGGGCTTGCAAACCAGATTTTTATAAGGGCATATGAATGTACTGGGGAATTTTTGCCTCTGGATGTCAGATTTTTCATTCTGTTTATCTGTGCTTCCTAAAAGTTTTTAGACCTATTAGGGCCAAGACACATTCTTTTTCCGATTTTTCTTAACAAATGATCCTGCAGATGCAGCTGTGGGTATTGAGTGCAGTGGACAGGCCAAATGTAATAGCATCCATGTAAAATACACCCATGTACTAAAGCACAGAGCACTGTCTTGGTGACCAGGCAACTTTATTAAATCACGGCATGATGGTAGCATGTGAGAGGAGAAGCCCCCAAATCCCAGGGTTCGTGCAGACCCTGCCATACAGTTGTCACACAGAACTCATCTGCTCAGATTTTCCCATGGTCCTTTTCAAGGTCTGGAGTCTCCAGGTTACCTCCATAGAACCTAAGATGCTAGATGAGACAAACCAGAACAAACCAAACGTGTTTTTAAGCGTTGTCAACAACATTCAGGGAGGCAATGTTGTCATTTCTCTCTACCAAGTAGCCCAAATTATAGCACTATCCCCAGAATAAGGCAATCTTCAGTCTCTTTTGGATTCAGTGGACTCTTTTGAATGGGTGAACATCTTCCAGGGATGCTCAGATTTCTTTGTTCCTCCTTCTTTCCAAGACAGTGTTTGGGTTTACAGAAGGGCTGGTGCCCTCATGGAGCTGGATGGTGGGGCTTCTCACGTTGGGGCTCAGCTCCTTGCTATCTGCTGAAGGGAGTTTGTCTGCTTTTAACGCTGAGGGTTACTTGGCACCTGCTCCTGAAGCCTGTGGCGGATTTACCTCTTGGTAAGACCGTGTTCCCAGGGAACAGGTCATTGTCCCTTCCGGGATCTTTGCGATGTCACTTCTTGCCTCCCTGAAGCCTGACCATGAGTCTCATTTGGTTTCCAGCCTGAGCAGCCTTGGTTACAGGTTTAATTTGCCTTTGCCAAGTTGACCTTCTGTTCAGATCCAGTCAGACTCTCATCTCACTTCTGTGCCCCCTTTTGATGGCCTGTGGGCAGTCTGGTTCACCATATCAAGGGGAAAAAGATCGTGAAATGGTTTTGTCCTGGCAGTTTAGTCCAGAAGTAACCTATCACTTCCACTCAGAGCTTGTTGGCCAGAACTGGTCACATAGCCCCACCCAACCACCAGGGGGCGTGGAAATCGCAATCCTCCAAGTGACTGGAAGGTAGAAGAAGGGAAATAGTTGGCAACCATTAGTAATGACTACACAGCCCCCTACAAGGTGATCTCCCAAAATTCCAAATGGAAGCCAAGACAAAGCCTTTTCGCAGCTTGCTTATTCCTCTCACTTTTCTGATCTCCCTGGGACTTCGCTCCTGAGCAAGGTGTCTGAATCACCCTCCCACCACCTTTTACCCTTCCTCCATTTCCTCTCTTTCCCACGATCGTCTGGGTTCCCATCTCTTCTTCCTGCCAAAGAGGGAGACATCACACGTCCTGTTTCCTATTTTCTTAGTTGGTCTTTGCCCTCCCTGGCTTCGCTAGGGCTTCATGGGATAATGATCACCGGCTAACAGGATTTACTGGAGAGGAATGAAAAACACAACAGTTTATCCTTGCAAAATTATGTCTGTGTTTATTATCTGCCCAGTAAGTATCTTATGGTGGCCACAATTTTGCCATAGTATTTTTCCAAAAGTAAGTACTGCCTATGACGTACTTGGCAACTTCCCAAAAGATATGTGGAAGCCCTTCTAAGCACTATCCAAATTCAAAAATAGTTGTCTAGCAAATTCTACTCTGTTCTTTTCCAAAGTAATCACTTTTATATCATGTATAATATACAAAAATGTTCATGAAAGTTATTTATTTAACAGTATGTATCCTTGACATACACCATGATGTCTTTGTTTCCTCCACTTTTAATAAATATTATTGGCATCCCTATGGAGATATATTTTATCCCATTACATACTGCTTTACTCATCCAATGCAATTACATTGCCTCTTGTAGGGATATTCCCTTTTTCTTGTTTGGAGTCACTGATGAAAGACGTACCAAGTGAGGTGACCTTCAATCCTGCCAAAGGGGTGAGGTTCAATTAGCAACCTTTCATGAGGCATCTGGGATCACTAATGACCAAAGCACACAGGAGTCTTGAACTTCTGGTTTAACTTGTGGCACAGAGACTGGTCCAGGAAGGCCACAGCCAGTGGCAAAGGCTAATGGAATATCTCAGTGGACCCTGTGGTCAGCTACTCCCACCTTTGCTCTGAACATTAATGAGGAGCTTCTGGACTAGGGGCTGACTGGAAGATGGTATTTCAGGGGTTCCCTGTTCTCTCTGTCCTGTGATCCTTGCAGTAGACTCTTCCTTGTTGCCGTGTTTCCTCCAAGGAAATCCAGTGGAGCAGGCTTTTCTCCGACACAAAATAATGCCATACTTTGCTGGGGATGAATGCCTACCCCCCAAAAAATGCACCTTTGTCAGTAGTATTTACATTTTGTGATGCTCAGACCTTATCCTTTTTGCATTCTCATTTTACCACTCTATTTTGTATAGCAGCTCGTCTGTACATATCTCTTTTTATCCAAGGCTTTCACAGTGTGCTTACAAATTGTAATGAATTCAGCTCCATAACATCACTAAAGAAAATGTAAGTTTTACCATCAATGGACTTTTTTTCCAAAGGCTTCTGGTTAACTGAGCAGTCAAGTATGGATGGATAATTTAGTACTCATGGTTTTATTTCTAAGCATCTCACCCTTGCATTTCCTGACATGATCCTACACTGAATTTAATTAAAAAGAAAAAGGAGCTCTTGCCTTAAGAAGAGTAACGGTGTGTCCCTGGGAAGTGGTGGGGGCCTTGGAGCAGAACGCCTGGCCTCCTGCCTTTCTGGGCATCCTGGATTCCCCACTGTTCTCTACATATCAGAGGGAGATGCAGCTATTCTGAGTGGCCTCAAGAATGATCTGGAATCATATCTGTTCTGAATAACTCAGGGGGCCTCTGAAAGATGCACAATGATGCTTTTATAGAATTAGACCAGATCTCAGAGCTGCATCTCTCCTAAACATGAAGATTTCCCGGGAGATGCACAAATAAACTTGGTCATACATTTTATTCAGTCATGAATGAGGTATTTAGTACATGTTCGGATGGTTTATAGGCTTGCTGGGCAATTCGTATTTTATTTCTAAGGTGAGAAATTAGCAAAATCATCTTATAGTCTTGTCAATACAGAACTTCAAACACATAAGAACTGCAAAGCCTGAGATCAACTCAGATCTGAATGCCTCGCTACTGTGTGTTTCTTTAAAACTTGGTCAGGAGTGTCTATGAGAGAAGCAAAACAAAACACACAGTAGCAGTGGATTTTTGTTTATTTTATGCAGAAAGAGCTGCAGCGATGAATGTTAATTGCCAAGGGCATTGAAAGTTGTCCCTCGGGACACTGCACACAGAACTTAAGGGAGTCACGTGTGAACAGTCACACTGTACTTTTTTTCTTTAATATCACTGGCATTTAATTTGAATCACAAATTAACAAGTATACACTTATTTTTTATTTAATTTTAAATTGTCTGTTTACAAAACCATTACTGGGTATGTCTGCATTTAGTAGAGGAATCTGTTTTACAATTAGGCAGCTCTGTGTGATTTTTTCATTATGGATGCACTTTTTGGAAAACTACCTGTTGTCTCCTGCTCAGGCTGCTAGCAGACTGCAGGAAGCACAGCAGAAAGGGAATCAGAGGTTACCTAGACAGGTCCAGAGGGAGGATTTCTGCATTTTTTACATCCTGATAGCCAGAAATGGTATATGTAGAGAGTTGGAATTGCTCCTTAAGAAATCAGAGCTGGAGCAAATGCTTAAATTTCCCTCAGCAATGTAGGCAGGGTTGTGACAAAAACACCAATATATAAATCCCAGAGATCTCTGAGTGGGATGGTCAGGGAGCATCCCCAGGGCCTGCTGCCCTATGGCCCCTTTTTCCTGGGAACATCTGTTACTCCTGCTTATCTCACCCTCTCCCCACTCACCCAGCACCGCCTGGAATCTGGAATGAGTTTTCTGTGAATTAAGATGCATTGAAGTGAGGAAAGAAATACACAGAGCTTGATGAGCTCCCATTTGAGACAATGTAATGAAGATCTTGGAGGGAAACTTCCCTTGGTTACAGTTTCAATGTAGCCATTTACTTGCTTGACATTTAGATGCCCTGGAGATAGGTTAGTCTGTTCACTTCAGATTATCCCACTTGACTTTGCTCCCTTTGGTATCTTTCTGCTCTGGACCTTGTTCCAACTTGAAGAAGGCATGAGCTATTCTCCTTTTCACCTCTGGGTAATTTCCACCTCTGGGTAATTTCCCCCTCTGCACAGAGCTGACACTCATTATGACAGTGCATGCCCCGTGGCCACCAGGGGCAGGGGTCATTTTCATCTTGATCAGTGACCAGAATAATTAAGGCCCTCGCTGAGAGTTTCCTGTTCAGCCTTTCCTCTCCCCAAAGACACAAGTCACTGCCTGTGTCTGAGCCAGCGAAAGGTGGGGGAAACAATCACGCAGGCATAACTAGAGACAGAAACCTTCCAATATATCTGCCAGTGTATCACTATAAAAGACAGTCTGCTATTGATGAGCAAACAATACTGAATAACTGACACATCACAGGGATATGTTCTTAGAAGGGGTAGAGAATGAAAAGGGAGCTAAGCTTTAACAAAATACCCTCACCCCAACCAAAAATGATTGTTTTTTGCTGGTCTGCAAAGCAGAGACTGTAACACCCGTCCCACTTGCCGGGTGCATGGAGGAGTTGTGAGGTAGCACTTAGAGCATCTGGCAGGGTCCTGAACACATCACATGCTTGTGACAAGTTTTGGCTTTCCTCATTTTCTCTCCTTTATCTAGTATAAAGTGGCAGGTAACGGGCCATTCAGTAATGAAAAGACTGCAATGCCCCACACTCTGGATGTCACCCCTCTTTCACCATGACTGTCTCCCGTCTTGTGATCGTGTATGGGAGAGAAAGTATTGTGCTAGATGCTCTAACACAGTTTCTTGTTGAATTCTCATTGCAGCCCTAAAGCATACCTATCACACTTTGCTGGGAGGGATGTTTTGTGTTCAGTGTCCTAAGCTGTGGAACCTTGTTCTGTGCAAGTCAGATCCTCTGGACATGTTTTCCTTTGTATGAATTGTGACACTTCATTCAACTAAGGGGCTGAGGCAGGAGACAGGACGGTGACAATGGAAAAAGACAGTCTGTGGTGTGGTCAGGGGAAGAGCTGGGTGGGAGGGCAAGTGCCTTTCTTGTGGGTTCAGCACTGGTGACTCCAAAACAGTAATTGCAAATCCCTGGGCTCTGTTTCAGGGGGTGTTGGTTCCCAGGGGGAATTTACTGAAGATTTGCAACATTGAATAATGCAGGCTGATCAGTTTCAGAACCACTGCTCTGCAGCTAAGAGCTGGTGGGGCGGCTGTGCTCAAGCGTACCCACTTTAATGTTGTTTCAGTGTATTTTGTTTTGTTTTCCATTACAGAACAGTGATCTCCCTTACCCGTCAGTAAAACTGTTCGGGGCTCCCTAACAGTCCTCAGGTTATGTTTGTGCATTTCCCACTTTTTCCAGTCATTAGAAAAATGGGCATCTACCCCAGTGGACTGCGTGCATGGGCAAATGCACAGTAATTCAACATCATCACCCTACAGGGGTCTGGGGATTACGCCGTGGCTGTGTTACCCAGCTGAAATGAATTGCTTTGCAGCACAGGGAATTCTGCAGTTTCATTACTTTATCAGAGTACCTACTTAATCAGATAGCTTAATTTGCATACCAGTAGCACCTTCTCACCACAGGTAAGGAATATGAAATGTTCAAGGTTGATTACCTGCAGATGGTGAAGAGTGGCTGACAGAGACGTGGCTGCATCTGTGGGAGAGGCTGGTCCCAGGGCAGATGCTGGAAGCATGCTGACGCTTTTTACTCTGTTGCGTTTCTGTACATGTGGTGCCCGTGTTGATGATACTTCCCGCTTCAAGAGAGATGAAAGATGACAGAGAAAGATTGTGAAATGCAAAAAGAAGAAGTATCTTCAGTACATTCTTTACAACCTTGATACTAAGAATACAGGACATTTAGCAGTTTCTCAGAGATTGAAACTGATTCATATAAAACTTCAAATGTAGAACCTTTAAGTTAAAATGATCAGCTAAAAGCCAACACCTAATTTCTGACTTCTTTTGGCAATTATTATAAAATTACAGGCAGTTGCAGAGTAATGTTACTTGGGACTGTTAGTTAACCCTCAGCTAGAACCCAGAAGGACTTATCATTCATCAAACATTAGATGGGACCTTTGCACAAATCAGTAGAAGTAGCAGGGAGGTGTTGGGTGGTGATCAATCTTGTTATTAAAGACAAAGAAAGACTGAAAACTATCACAGGTTGGAAGACACTAAGGAGACAAGGTGACTAAATGCAATGTGGGGTTCTGAAACAGAAAAAGGGAGTTAGTTAGTGGAAAAACTGGAGACATCAAAATAAAGTTTGTCGTTTTGTTACCATTGTACCAGTGTTAATAGCTTAGTTTTGATCAAAATACCATGGTGATGTCAGATATTAACATTAGGACACACTGAGTAAAAAGTAGACAGGAACTCCCTATCCCATCTTTGCAACTCGTTTGTAAATCTGAAATTATTTCAAAATAAAAAGTTTAATAATGCATTACAGAACAGCCAGAGTTGTGGCATGTTTAAGATGTGGATCAAAGGAAAAGACATTGTGCTTGTGGTTGAGAGGAAATTTTGGAATTTTGGAATAAAGATTGCAGGAAATGAGGAAATCTTAGAAAGAATTTGAGTTTTAAAGAATTTGTAAGCTTTAAATTTTGCTAAGGGTTATACACGTAGTGCCATTAGCGGAGGACATAGTGAAGCAACAGATGTGCCCACTTGGTAGTTTCACCTCCACACCCTGATGTAAGCGCTCCACTTCCATTTTCCTTTGAGCTGTCTTGTAACCATGTCACACACCTCCTGACATGTACTTGGTCGTAACAGCTTTTGTAAACAGGACATGGATGTTAATAATAGCCCCTAATAAAAAAGATAATAAATGTTGTCTAAAGTGTCAGACCTTATTATGAGAGCCTCAAATGAGATGTCAGGACAATGGGGAAAATTTTTTTTAAAGCTAGTTTTTTTGTGTTAGGGACTGTTTACATGACACTGTGTTTTCTAGACATGGATAATTAGCAAAATATCAGTTCCAGAATGCATTTCAAACCTGTTTCCCAATTTTTATATTGCATAATAATTTAAATTCAGAAAATTTAATATGACATCTAAATCCAAATTCAAAACTCATGTTTCTGTTAAACTAGAAGAACAAGATATATCAATCATACATTCACAGGTATCCCTAATTCTTCGGTGTCTCACAGGCACTGGAGAAGACAAAGCATAGTAATTTCCACTCTGCACCTATTGTCTTGAATACCTGAGAAACTCCTCCTCATTCACTTCCTCTGGGTTCTCTCTCACCCTCCTTGCTACCTTTTTAGAACTCTCCCTCCCTGCACAGAAATCACTTTCACCTCCACCCCTCCCATATTGCATTTCAAATTGTTCTTTGAAATGTCTGCTTCTCCTATGAGTCTGTAAGCACCTTGAGTGTAGGGCTATGCCATAGCCATCTTTGTTATCCCAACATTCAACATGGTACTTCCTCATGCTGGGAATCCAGAATTAAGGTTTTCTAGCTTTATTTTCCAACAAAGGAAAGTTTGTTATTTTCCAACAAAGGAAGGTTTGCCCTTTGTTTATGTCCAACAAATGGCAAGTCATGCATTGAAGCCAATAAAGACACTAGTTCCAAGCACTGATGTAATGGCATGGTGTTTAGTTGTCCACCTATTACATTAAGCAATTTCACTTAGCGGGACACCCCAATACCAGAGAGTCAGGGGTTATGAACTAAGAAACAAAACAATTAATATAGGCTTCATCCATTTACATTTAACCTGTGTTTTTATTTTGTGTTTGTGTGTGTGTATGTGAGTGTGTTTATATAATTATGAGGCGCATTATATAATGCAGAATTTGAAACTATGATTTTCATAAATCTTATTTATGACCCCATTCTTACAGGTTAATATAGATTTCAAAGATTTCTCTGTCTTTACCGGTTTTCTTATTTTTATTCCCACAAAAAGGAGCTGGTGGCTGGTCTCCCCTTGTGTCAAATAAATACCAGTGGCTGCAGATTGACTTTGGAGAAAGAATGGAGGTCACAGCTGTGGCCACCCAGGGAGGATACGGGAGCTCCGACTGGGTGACCAGCTACCTCCTGATGTTTGGCGATGGCGGGAGGAACTGGAAGCAATATCGACGAGAGGAAAGCATCTGGGTATGTGCTTTATTGAAAAGCAGTCTGTCGGAGTATGAATTATGCCAGTTACTGCCTGTTGCTGCCCATCTGTCAGATCAAGTATAGAACCAGAGCCTCCTAAGTTACTTGAAAATGTTTCCACTGAATGTAAGCCACATGTGACGTTCCAGAATACACCGTCCATGGCTAATTTATGAAATAAGTAAAACAATTTTATAATGTAGCGAAATATTGAAAATGTCTTCCCATTATTCCTTTAAATAGTGTGAAGTCTAAGGAATAAATAAGTCACATACAACTGATTTTATTTTTGTTTTATAACAAACACAATAGTTTATATTTCCTCAGCATTTTTAAATAAAGCAAATTCATTTTCTCTGTGCCCTCTGATAAACTGAAATTTCTGAAAGACCCTGAACATGTAAAAATAGATGTAATGGAGAGTCTCTCTGTGGAGGACTTGTTGAGGGATATGTTGAGTTCCTGCTCCAACAGGACCTTGGGCACCATGTGGCCCCTTGTAATTTATGGACAATAGAGCCCTAGGATTCTTTGGAATCATAACTGTTTTACATCAGTGACATAGTTTCTACTTCTGATTACATATCCATGCTTCTTTTAGAAGAATTAAATTTTGTTTGCTTAACTTTTTGAATATTAAAATTTATGTAATTTATTCTATATTTAGCATTTCATATCTTTAAATCACAGTCTGCTCTGAATGAGAAGCTCTAAGAGTAGAGTGTTGTAAAGGTCTGCAGCAGGTTTGCAATTGGCTGATGGGGTGTGGCCTGAAGAAGATTCATCAGGTGGAGAAGAAATTACTTTTTTCTTCTTATGAAAAATATAATTTAGATGGTTGCCAAGAGCCAGGGGAAGGGAGTAATGGACTGTAAGTGTTTTAATGGAGACAAAGTTTCAGTTTGAGAAGATGAAAAAGTTCTTGAGATGGAAGGTGGTGATGTTTGCACAACAATGTGAATGTTAATGTCCAGAACTGTACACTTAAAAGTGGCTAAAATGCTAAACTTTTTGTTATGTATATCTTACCACAATAAAAAATACACAGTGTATCTTCCATTTAATTTAGGCTAAGAATGTTGTATCACTTAAGAAATTTTTTTTCTTAATTGTCAGAGTAAGAAGAAAATTGTCAGCTAAAAAGCTGTTATGTCTTAGCACATAGCTTATGTATAAAACTAACAGGCAACAAAATGATAATATTCGTTGTGTAACAAACTGCCCTCATTTGAATTTCCTTAGAACTCTGTAGCTTATTATAACTTAATGGATTGTGGTCTACTTAATTTCTTATCCCTGGAGCTTTTATTAGTTAGTCAATAAATGTTGATGCAAATTGAATCAAGAAAAACTAGTTAGTTGTCTAATACTAGATAAAAGAACAAAGTGGGAAGGGCTATGTGAGTGTTTTTAGGGCTGGCTGACCTAAGGTTTCCAAACAAGTAATTGCCATGTGTATGATCCGAAGCAGATATTAATGTTGTGCTTATTCTAAGAACACCAAGTCCAAAGCAGGGTTAAGGTCAATATTGCTTAAGTAAGTTAAAGCTTAATGAAACATCTACTTACATAGAGAACTTTTGTTCAAAATTAAATATTATTTTTCAAAATTAGTTAACTAATAGTTAATGCCTACTTATTCTTCATTGTATTAATTAAGGTTCATATTTTCGCCCCGCTCCAATCCCATTTGATTGAGCAACTCTAACAATTCTTGTTTTTAGTTAAGCAGGTTGGAGAGGAATCAAATGTAAGCATCACCCTCTGCTGATTTCTTTAAAGGTCAGGCACCCTTGGGGAAGTAGGGTCAAGAATATAGTGGCATTATTAATCCTAGATCATGCAGGTGAGGGCAGAAGTGGACCCCTCAATCCTATCCATCCTGTCACACAATAAACATGGGTAAAGTGGCCTGCCTTACACTCCTGCTGAGCTTGCATCCCTCCCTGTGTCCCCAGCACTTCATGGTGCCTGGGGCCAAGCACGTTGGTAAATGTTTGCTGAATTAAAACGAATGAGTGGAATCTACGTTCTGGCAGGATGCCTTCCTTGGCTCCCTGCTCTGTGCTTCTCTGTAGCCCTTGGTCTCAACTTAGTGATCCTTGAAGCTCCAGTGGAGGTGTTTCTCCTCTCTTACAGTTTGAGCTCCTTTAGGAAAAGGGCTCATCCTCACATCTTCTGCGTGCACCACCGTGGGTTAAGTGAATTCTTCTCCTAATCTGGGCCCGACTATACACAACTGGCATTGACAGCAGTAAATCACACTAGTTGATGATTCTGACATTATACTCACAGTTTCTTTAAAAAGATTGGGCTGGTTTGGCTGCTTTCCAGACCTCTCACAAAATGTCAGCTGCTCTTAAAAATCAACCATATACCTTACCAGAGGTTCTACCCCTTCTTCACGTGGTTGTTTTAGATATGAATTGCTGATGTTAACTTGAGAATGAATTTAAGATTTTAAAAAATGTCCTTGAGATATTATACTCTTCATTAGTGAAAGTAATATGTTTATTCATGGTGCCATTTACTTAATTTCCTATCACTGCTTTAACAAATTTTCATGGATTTAGTGACCTAATACAAGACAGAGTTATTATGTCATAGTTCTGTAGGTCTAAAGTACAGTAGACCTGGCTGGGTTCTCTGCTTAAGGCATTTTTCCTGGAGCCTCTGGGGAAGACTTGTCCTTCAAGGTGTCTGGAGAGTCCCAGAACCTTCCCCAGGTTCCATGATTTGCTGGGAGGATTCACAGGACCAGTGTGTAGTCATACAGCTATGATTTAGCACAGTGAAAGGACACAGAGCAAAATGAGCAAAGGAAGGGGGTGCTTGGGGTGAAGCCCAGAGGAAATCAGGCCCAGGTTTCTACAGTCCTCTCCCAGGGAAGTCATATGGGACTAGCTTAATCCCCCAGCAGTGAGTTATAGAAACCCACATGGAATATTACCAACCAGGTGAACTCATGTACTGGGGGCTCATCATGTAGGCACCCTCTGCCTTGCATGTAACAAAATCCCAGACTCCCAGAAGGAAGGCAGGTATTGAGTAGGAACCACACTGTTTGAACAAACATTAGGCACAGTAAGCCACCTTTATCATTAGAGTCTTGGGAATGGGCCAGCCTTGCAAGCAGGCCTTTCAGAGGGCAGCAGTCAGGACTGCCCTCCTGATGCTTCTGCGTACACACTCACTCACTTCCTTGTGTGTGTAGGACTGAGACACTGATCTCCTGTAGGTTGCCAGCTGGGGGCTGGTCTTTGCTCCTAGAGGTTTCCCACATCCCTTATGCTTTCTGTGTGGCCTGTTCTTGCAGCAGGGGGTCAAGTCCCTTTCATCTTTAAATTGCTCTTTGTTCTTGTTCTTCTGCTGCACCTCTCTGATTTCCTCTTCTTCTAGCTGGAGAAAGTCCTCTACTTTAAGGGCTCATGTGGTTAGACTGGATCGACTTGGGTAATCCAGGACAGTCTTCCTAACCATAATCCCATCTGCAGAGTCCCTTTTGCCATGCAAAGTAACATATTCACAGTTCCTTTCTTTAGGGCCTGGACATCTTTGAGGCCTTTCTGCCCACCCCACTCTATTTATACATCTCTGATTTTTTTTTTCTTTCTGCATTTGGTATCCTTTCCTAGCAAACACATTTCTCATTGGATCTGAAGATGTTTTCCAGAGTCATATGAAGTCATGTTGCAGGGGTATCTGAGCACCTGCTCGCAGTTGGTGTGTCACAGGTGTCCCCCCTGAGAGGCTGCTGCCCCGCCATCACTAGTGTAGCTCTCACCCACAGCAGTGTCCCCAGCTTGTGTTCTCGCTGATGTAACCTTGACCCCCAGCAAGAAAGACTGTGTATTGGCTTTCTTCTCAGGAAGCCTCCTTCTACTTTTATAAGAAAGTCCAAATCAAGCACTCCTTCTCTGGCCTTAAAAGTTTTGTGGATGTTCTCCCTGTCATAATTTTTTGAAGTGACTTTTCTTGTTCTTCTGGGTCTGTCTGCTGTCTGTGCTAACTCTGTCCGCTAATACATGTTAACTCTTTCCAAATTCCGAAAACTCTGAGAAAAAGGTCTATCCTAACTCCTTACTGAAAATGGACATGAGATGATAATAAGACAAAAGGTCTTTACTTATGTTCCTTTGGGCAAGTTGTCCATATGCTTTGCCACATGTCTGCCATGGAATATTAATTAATATGTGAAATGCAATGTATACCTCTTTAAATTCTCAAAATTATAAAATTGAGACATGGCTGGCCACAAAGTCTTTGACTAAAAGATTTGAGGACTGCAGGTCCAGTTACTGAAGGTTAGTTATCCAAATTGACTTTCTTAAAAAAAGAAATTATGTTCTTCACTGGTGATATGGTCCACTTTAATATTTTTTCTTAATGAGTGACTGCTTCCATGGCTGAGTTGGATTTCTATGTGAAAATAACCAAAAAAATTAAACAAATACTCAGATCTGTGAAATACATTCCAAAAGGGTTTTATTTAAATGGAAATATAGGCATGTGTCTTACATGACAGAAAAGGCATCACCATCTCTCACCAAGGGATGCACTACATCTCACGACATACAAACTCTTTTGATGTGCAGAGTAAATGTCCTCACTTGAAATGTAGTGGAAGAAGTATCACTGTTGGAACAAGTTTAGAAGGGGTGCATTTCCTATACGATGTGAACAATCATGGTTTATATCGGTCATTTAGTAAACCAGGTGGCTTGACCAAGCTTGGTGCTAAACGTCCATAGGACTTAGAAGATGAGTTTGCAACTTCAGCCCAACTAAATCAGGAAGTGGCCAGAGTCTTAGGACGCTGAGGATCATAGAACAGCATTGCAGTGAGCAGTGCAGCAGATCAGTGATCACTGACAGAGCTCACTAATGTTTATTTTCTACTGTTTCCCTGAGAATATGTCAGCCAACATTTACATCAATCTACTGTGACTCTTAGATTCATTACAAGAATTTTGTGGGGCAGCCCTTGCGAACCAGGATTCTTACCTGCAAGCTAATGTGAGCTCTGAGCTCCCTGGGGGCCTCTGGACCAGGCTGGGGAGAGGTGTGGGCGCCAACCACTGGCCTGCTCTGAGTCTGGGTCTGTGAGCATCCCTGGTGGGCAGGAGAGATCTGTGAGTGGGCAGCCTAGAGCGCTGGCAGTATTCTAGAGGGGTGTTGGGGCAGCTCCATCACCACCCTCCTGGGCACCTATTTGGTCTTCTTGGGACCCTATAGCAAGCCTTGTCCCTCCCAGACCACCTGCCTGCCCTGACTCTGTCTCTTCTCCCTCCCCGTTCCAGTTGTTTGGGAACAATGGGCTGACTCAATGAGAGCCAGGCCAATACCCACCTCTCCTTTCGGGAGACCGTGCCTAATGGTGTCCACTGCAATGGTGTCCTCTGTTGAGGCTTATCTGGCCCAGGGACCACTGGGTCCCTATTGGCCATGGGGACCTTTCCTCCTGCAATTCCTGGGTGTTTTTTCTTCTATTTTATCAATACTTTGTCTTCATTCTCATCTCCTTACTATTTCTCCCTCTTCTCCTCTATCCTTCTATTCTTTCCTTATGTATTTTTTTCACCTATCATTAAATACTTTTCTCCTTATTTCTCTCTTCTCTCTCCATTTTTCCCTATATCCCTCTTCTATCTGTATTGTTACAAATTCTAGAAAATCAACTTGAATCAGTCTAGGTAATTTGGGAATCCGACCACACGGAGAAGGGGAGGATTTAGCTGGGTCTCTGGCATGGCTGTAACTAAGAGGCAGCCCTGCCCTGTGCCTTCTGTGGATTAGCTTCTGGCATTCATTTTCCTATATTGGTTCAAAAATCTGAGGAAATGCTCGGACTTACTTGGCTCTGGCTGAGGGGAGTCTCAGATCTCACCACCTGTGAAGAGCTGATCTGATCAGGACGGCTCCCAGGCCACCCTACACTTAGCACCGAAGCCCCTGGATTGGGGGGTGGGGCCATGTAAAGACTTGATGTCCACCCTAATGGGGGCACTTAGAAGGGAGGGATGCTGGGAGGGCCATATTATCAAATTTCCTGTTCTTTGTCTCTCTCTCTCTCTCTTTCACTCTCTCTCCGTGACCTTTTGCTTTCTTTTCTATTTCTCTGCTTTCCTCTCCTTATACATCTTATCTTTCTCCTCCTCGCCTTCCTTTTTTCTCTATGAATTAAAGGACCTAGATTGCTATGAGTCCTGCTACTCAACATGTAACCTACGGACCAGCAGCATCACCCGGGATCTTGATACAAATATGGAATCTCAGCCCCCACCCCAACCTATTGAATAGAATCTGCATTTTAACAAGATGAGCAGGGGATTCCAGTACAAGCTAGATTGTGAGAAGCACTGACTGGGATGAACCAAGTCCCATCTGTGGGGGAAATTGTTTTGCCCCTTAACTATCCTCCAGCTGCCTGGATCAGAGGAGACTGTGCCGCCTGCTCTAGGATGCAGCTTATCCCACGCACGTGTTAGCCTGAACAGGTGATGCTCTCTGTAACAGGGCCTCAGGAAGCTTGCTCCAGTGCCCTCTGACTGCAAGACACCCTCTTTCTTCCTGATAGTCACCAACCTAGGGGGGCGGAGCCCAGGTATTTTCTCATTGTTATCAGTGAATAACAATCAAGTGGTTAAAGTTAGTCCTATCTTTGAGAACTATAATATTTCCTGAATCGCTATACTCTGCATTCATTAGGAGTTTATTCTTCATATTAAAAACTCATCAGAACTCTAATTCAGAAGTTATATCCTTTATGAATTTAAGATGGAAATTGTTATTCAAGATGCATTGAATTAAACTTAGAATTTAAGTGCATTTTTCTTCCTATGCAGGCCCTCTGTGTGAAAAAGGCATTCTTCTAGGAAAGGACTGGCAAAATATATTTGAGAAAAATAAGAAAAGAAATTACTTGAAATAAACATCAGTTCTAGTATAAATAATTCTATTTAATAGATTTCTTTCGCCTTGAAAAAATAGGTAGCAGTAGGTGCTTAAATGAATATAAAATAGACATAGCAAATCGTTTGAACCTTTGTTCTTCTCTAGATCATTTCCAACCTAGAACACCAAGTAGACTAATTAATAAGGCTAATTAATATTGTATTGAAAGATTCACAACAATCTCACAGTGCTCTAAGAGAGCAACAAAGGTGACCCCAAATTTGCAGGGCAGAAGAAAGACACGGAAATACTGGAAGCATGGGGGTTGGGAAGGGGACTGTTTGTTATACCTGCACCACTTCATTTATTTAAGAGAAAGAGCTGATGCACATATGGCAAAATATTTACCTTGTTAAAATAAATCTAGATTATCAGTACATGCATATCTGTTTTGGGGGGATGTTTGAAATATTGCATAATCAAATTAATAAAGAATATTGGATTCAGGTTTAAAAGAATTACGTTTACTTGGTATAAATAGAAAGATCATATGACTGTGTAGTTTCAGAATAAAGAGGGATAAGAACAGTGTCAAATCATAATAAGAAAAACTGGACTCAGAGATAAGGAGGGTTTGTATGTAAGGAAGCAGACACTCTGCTAAGTGTGAAGCTCTATTGGTAGAAGGAGCGGAAATTCTCTTGACAGAGATTCCTGCTAATTCAGTCATTTAAATATATGTTGGTTTATTTCAGGTCTAGGTTAATACATTTATTGCTAATGAGTTGATGACTCAACAGAGCCAAGCCCCACATCAGGTAGGAGGTTGCAAAGAAGGGTCTGCAGAGTGTGCCTTGGCTGTCTGAGGCTTGTGCCAGCTCCAGGCTTGCCGATTTCAAGTTTGGCTCTGAGACTGGGTGGTTTTGGGCAGAATAGGAGCAGCCTTTCAATGATTGTGTATCGATCTCTTCCATGTACTTGGCCTTGTCAGGGACACGGCCCTCTCCGTCCTAACCATTCACCTCATTACGTCAAGCGCATTGATCCCCGAGGCAGTGACTTTGTACCATGGACAGTCTTGTTGATTGCACTTACCATTGTGGACCACAGTCGAATTTTCTGTACATGTCTCCCCCTCCTGGGCTCTGAGAGCCGTTAGGTCAGGGGTTAATCTCCTCAGAGGGCGAGGCCTATTACAGATTCTCAATAAGGAGTTGTTAGATTGAGTTAAGGAAAAGTTGCTGTTCTCAAACAGACCTCAACCCAGATGGTTAGTTAAGTTAAAACTTAGCCAACTGTGTGATGCTGCTTGTGTGATGAGAGGCTTTCGGTGCCAAGCCTGAGTGTAACAAGAGGCTTAACACTTCTTCCCCACAAAGTTGTACAAGGACGATGCCCTACTGAACCTGAGAGAGAGGTGGTTCCATTTGCCCTTCATTGCAGGTCTCAGTGACAATAGAGATAAAAGCTGGATTTGGTCTGTCGAAAACTCTCAGAGCAGCTGAAAAGGTTGAGGCAGAGAAGTGAATGAGACACCTGAGCTGCTACCACAAAGTAGCCGATGGGTCCCTGGAAACCCAGGATCCAGTAACAACTGCCTCTCGCCAGGGCCAGCTGCATTCGGTGGGTGTGGAGCGTCCTTCCTTCCATTTGTCGATTACACTCCTTCCCAACTTGAAAACCTTCACTCAAATCCCTTTTACTCTGTACTAAAATTGTGTAGACACGCCCTTCTTTTTCTACTCCTAGGATTTTTCATTTTTATTTCTCAGGTATTACTTTTCTTTTGCCATATTTATTCACCTCGTGCTTATTTCACATCAATTCTGGCATCAGGGACTACAGCTTGTTTATCCCGATATCCTTTGTACTTACTTTATTGCTTTGCAAAAGTAACGATTTTGCTCATTTGAATTGCCAGGTGTTATCAGGTTGGGAGGGAGGGGTGTGGTGGTGAGTAGAATTTTAAATATGCAGCAGGATAAATAGCAACTCTTGAGACATCTTACAAATGACAGTTTTACTTTTCCTGGAATGAAGTAGTTCCAGAAGTGGTGTTATTAGAGATATATGGAAATTAGGATATATTTTATGAAAAAGGTAAATCTTAAACAGTAATATGAACAGAGTATGGCAGAGTTGTGGGGGAAATAGCTTTATAAGTAGACTTTTTTATTCATTTGGGAGATGGCAAGAGTATTGTTTTTGATCAAGAAAAGTAAATGATGGAAAAAGTGAATTTTTACCAAAAAAGGTGCTCCGGCAGCAGACTCATTGAAAGGAAGTGCTGCAGAGCCAAGTTTTGGGAAGGTGGAAGGCAGGACAGCCCAGGGAGCATCTCACCAGGGTTTCATGGAAATTCTTCCTCGTGACTGCAGTTCTGGCAGCTTAGCTTCATAGGATGTTGTACTAATAGTGGGTCTCATAGGGAACGACAGGCAAAGTCTACAAATTCTACAATTTGCACACATAATGTAAATGTACAGAAGGTACAGATATGGTATGTACTTCAGGCTATTCATGGGTGATTTCCTGGGTCTGTTGTTTTGACATAAAAGACTCAAGTGGTTTGGTACCAAACTAATTGGGATCTTGAGAAAATGGCCCACAGCAGAGGTGGAGTGTTTAGAGCACTGCTGTGTTCACAGCCCTTGATAACTCCTATGGTTTCTGCACTCTGCAGTCCTATGCCACTTAACAGTTAGAACAATTTCCTGCCTTTCATGCAGACCACATTTTATATATTTGTATAGACAAAAGCAATGATGAAAGTTTAAAATTTTGCAAAACAGGAAGACAGGCTTTGAGTACTTTTTTTAATATTAATATCACAGTCTCAAAACTCTTGAGATGTTGAGAATTTCTGATCAGCAAACCTCAAACTTTCAGAGTGGCTAAGACTAGGGCAGCAGTTGAGAAGCTGGATGCTGTTCAAGCATGTTTAAGGGTCTCAGACAGAGAGAAATATTGGTTTAGACCAGGGGCCAGCCAACTTTCTCTATAAAGGGACAGATAATAAATATTTTTGGTTTTGTAGACCATGCAGTCTCTGTTGTGACTGCTCAACTCTGCTGTTGTGTGAAAGTAGCCAGAAGCAATATGTAAATGAACGAGTGTGGCAGTGTTCCAATACAACTTTATTTAAAAAGCCACACAGCCAGCTGGTTCTGGGTTTAGGTTGCTTACCCCTGGTCTAGTCCACTTTGTATCTATTTAAGGTATGTGTGGATTCAGTATGAAGAAATGAAAATTACAACATCAGTGTGACACAATGTAACCTCTCCCACTTGAACTCCACAAAACCTTTGCTAATACTCTTGCTTAGGACAGTCCTTTTCAAACTGTGTCCTAGAAAAACTTTCTTTTCATTTTAAATGTATGCATGTAATTTGATGTCTTTCAGAATAAGATATAGATAGTATACATCTGATCTATGATATTATTACATAGCATTTAGCATAAAACTAAGGTTAAAAAGAGAATCAATTTAAAGAAAACTATTAAACCAATAAGAAGTGTTATACTGAGTACTTAGTGAGTGCCTGACACTGCTTCATGCGCTTTATACATATTTATTAAACACATCCTCACAACAGCCCTCTTATGCCCAGTTTACAGAAAAGGACACTGAGGCATGAAAAGTTCAAGTTCACTATCCTCAAATCACAGAACTAGTTAGTGATGTAATAAGGATTTGAACCCTAGCTGTCTGGCTGCAGGGCCCACACTCAAACCACCTCACCACAGTACAGAGGATTCATGTTGGAGGTGAGTAAAGTGATGATACAGGATGGGGATCCTCCTCCTCAGGGCGTGGGAAGCAAGCACTCTCAGACAGTGCTGGTAGGAGCATAAAATGGCCTAAGATGGGGATATGCCCAAAGCATATACCCAAAGCGGGATCTTGAAGAGATGTTTGTACACCCATGTTCATCACAGCATTATGCACGTCCTTGGAGGACAATTTCTATAAACTTAAGTGTTCAAAAGCACCCGCTAGTTAGAGCGCTGAAGATGACAGCCCAAAAGGAGTAATGCTTTGAAGTCCTGTCAATATATCGTCTACACCAAGTAACAATTCCACTTCTAGGAGTTAGTCCCACAGGAACACTCAGAGGTGCACAGAAAGTGCCTGTAAGAAAACTAAGTGCATTGTTTACAGTCAAGATCCAGTTTTCTGTCAATAGGTGAACACAAAGAAATTACGATACTCCATTTTATGGAATAATATAGTATTATATGGAATTCATTCCTTTGAAAACAATGAGGTTATTTAATTAAGTGATCTGTTTATTTATTTGAGGTAACGTTGGTTTAAAACATTATATAAGTTTCATGTGTACAAGATTATCAAATGCATTTATTCATAATGAGATTTAAGAAACCTTTTTTTTTTACAGCTAGGAAAAGGGATGTATTTATTGTGCTCCCATTAGAAATTTCCAAGATGAACATATACGTATATGTGCATGTAAATATATATAGACTATTTCTGGAAGCATACAAGATAAATTATTAATAGCATTTCTCATTCTGGGTAAAGATATGCCATGAGTACGCGATGAATGGTATTTTTAAACTACATGCGTATATTGCTGTTCAATTCAATACCAGGTTTTGAAAGGATTAGAGGAAAAAAAGCAAAGGAAATACAAAATAGTTTTTTAATTGTGGTAAAAAAAACATAACATTAAATTTACCATCCTTACCATTTTTAAGTGTACGGTTCAGTGGTGTTAAGTATATTCACATTGTTGTGGAATAGATCTCTAGATCTTTCTCAACTTGTAAAGCAAACTTAAACCCACTAAACACAAATTTCCCTCCCCATCCCCTCAGCCCTTGGCAACCATCTCTCTACTATCAGTTTCAATGATTTTGACTACCTTAGATACTTCATATTAGTGAAATCATACAGTATTTGTCCTTTCGTGATGGTTTATTTCCAGTAGCATAATGTCCTTGAGTATCCATATTATAGCACATGACAGAATTTCCTTCTTTTTAGGGCTGCATAATATTCTATTGTATGTATATCCCAGATTTTGTTTATCAGTTGCTATGGTCTGAATGTTTGTATCCCACCAGCATTCATACGTTGAAATCCTAACCCCTTAAGGTGATAGTATTAGTAGGTAGGGGGTTTTGGGAAGTGACTAAGTCTTCCACTAAGAAAGGGCTTAGTGACTCATAAAGAGGCTCCAGAGAGATCCCTACCTGATTCCAACATGAGAGAATGCAACAAAAGTCTGAGACCCAGGGCTTCCCTGGTGGCGCAGTGGATGAGAGTCTGCCTGCCAATGCAGGAGACACGGGTTCGAGCCCTGGTCTGGGAAGATCCCACATGCCGCGGAGCGACTAGGCCCGTGAGCCACAATTGCTGAGCCTGCGCGTCTGGAGCCTGTGCTCCGCAACAAGAGAGGCCGCGATAGTGAGAGGCCCGCACACCGTGATGAAGAGTGGCCCCAATTGCCGCAACTAGAGAAAGCCCTCGCACAGAAACGAAGACCCAACACAGCCATAAATAAATAAATAAATAAAATAAAATTAAAAAAAAAAAAAAGTCTGAGACCCACAAGAGGGCCCTCACCCAAACTTACTGGCACCCTGACCTCAGACTGTCAGCCTCTAGAACCGTGAGCAATAAATTTCTATTGTTTGTAAACCACCCAGTCTGTGGTATTTTGTTATATCAACTTGAATGGACTAAGAGAGCTATTCATCCATCTACGGGCAGTTGGGTTGTTTGCACCTGTTGGCTATTGCGAATAATGCTGTGATAAACATGGGTATACAAATATCCCTTCAAGATCCAGATTTCAGTTGTTTTGGACATATACCCGGCAGAGGAATTGCTGGAGCTTATTATGCTAATTCTATTTTTACTTTTTTTGAGGAACCTTCATATTGTTTTTTATAGTGGCTGCACCATTTTGCATTTCCACAAGGGTTCCAATTTCTCTGCATCCTCCCCTAAATAGTGTTTTTATTTGGTTCCCTTACCCACTGAAATAGCCTCAAGATATGTGGGGAGATGCAATCCACATGGACCCTGAGTGCTTGTGTGCTCTTTCTAGATAGGCTAAGAGTGAAGGCTCTAGCTGCATTTTATCCAGGCCATTCTCAGGGTGTGCTAGCGAAACAGCAGTCCTGAGAGATGAGAGGCCAGCCTCCCCCAGGCAAGGAGCAGGTCTGCATCTTCTCATTACAAGAGCAGTGAATCCCCCGAGCGTGGTGCTTGATCCTCTAAGGCAGCCCACTGCCTGCAGCATCATCCGTCCTGGACCCTTTGCATTACCTGTAGCACATAGGGAGGTTCATGGGAAACCGAGGCAGTATTCACTAAGCCGTGTCTCTGCCACGCGAACAGCTTCCAAAATGGTGCCGTTTCTCAGATGTCTTTCTGGATGACCATGAACTATACGACGCTCAGTCTCTCTGTGCTGGTGTTTGGAATGCTTTCAGTTATCGTCTTTTCTCTTTCATGGTGCTTTTGTGCTGATCTTGTTTCCCAAATTATACACTCGACCTAAATTATGTCAAATATAAGATCTGTGTACTAACTGTTAGAAGTCAAACCATTTATATGGCCTTTTTATTAAACATAAAAAATATAAAAATATGCTCATTACTTACTTGAGATTTTCAGCTCAAATTGGGATTTAGACTTAAGTTTCCTTCATGTAAGTAGATTCTAAGTCATTTCCACAGTGAAATATTCCTAATACAGGCTTTTAGATGATATAGATAAGAGTAAGTACTATTTCAAGTTAAGAAAAACCTTTTTGGGTGACTTTCTTCTTTTTTAAAAATGAATTTTATCGAAATATAGTTGATTTACAATGTTGTGTTCATTTCTGCCATGCAGCAAAGTGATTCAGTTATGTATATATACACATTCTTTTTCATATTCTTTTCCATTATGTTTTATCACAGGATATTAAATATAGTTCCCTGTGCTATACAGTAGGACCTTGTTGTCTATCCATTCTATATATAACAGTTTGCATCTGCTAATCCCAAACTCCCAATCCATCTCTCCCCCAGCCCTCCTCACTCTTGGCAACTTCAAGTCTGTTCTCTATGTCTGTGGGTCTGTTTCTGTTTCCTAGATAAATTCATTTGTGTTGTATTTTAGATTCCACATAGAAGTGATAGCATCTGATATTTCTTTTTCTCTATCTGACTTACTTCACTTCATATGATCATCTCTAGGTCCATCTGTGTTGCTGCAAATGGCATTATTTCATGCTTTTTATGGCTGAGAAGTATTCCGTTGCATATGTGTACCACGTCTTCTTTATCCATTCATCTGTCGATAGACATTTAGGTTGTTTCCATGTCTTGACTATTGTAAATAGTGCTGTAAAGAACATTGGGGTGCATGTATCTTTTCTAATTATAGTTTTCTCTTGATATATGCCCAGGAGGGGGATTGCAGGATGATATGGCAACTCTATTTTTAGTTTTTTGAGGAACCTCCATACTGTTTTCCAGAGTGGCTGCACCAGTTTACATTCCCAGCAACAGTGTAGGAGGGTTCCCTTTTCTCCATACCCTCTCCAGAATTTGTTATTTGTAGACTTTTTAATGATGGCCATTCTGACTGGTGTGAGGTGGTACCTCATTGTAGTTTTGATTTGCATTTCTCTAACAATTAGCAGTGTTGAACATCTTTTCATGTGCATGTTGGCCATTTGTTTGTCTTCTTTGGAGAAATGTCTATTTAGGTTTTCTGCCCATTTTTCAATTGGGTTTTGTTGTTGTCGCTGTTATTGAGTTGTATGAGCTGTTTGTATATTTTGGAAATCAAGCCCTTGTTGGTTGCATCATTTGCAAATATTTTGTCCCAGTCCGTATGTTGTCTTTTCATTTTGTTTATAGTTTCCTTTACTGTACAAAAGCTTGTGTGTTTGATTAGGTCCCATTTGTTTATTTTTGCTTTTATTTCTATTGCCTTGGGACACTGACCTAAGAAAACATTGGTACTATTTACGTCAGAGGTTGTTTTGCCTATGTTCTCTTCTAAGAGTTTTATGGTGAGGTGGCTTTCTTCTGGCATATATAAGGGTAAGCTAGGGCTTCCCTGGTGGCTCAGTGGCAGAGAATCTGCCTGCCAATGCAGGGGACACGGGTTCGAGCCCTGGTCTGGGAGGATCCCACATGCTGCGGAGCAACTGGGCGCGTGAGTCACAACTACTGAGCCTGTGCGTCTGGAGCCTGTGCTCGCGATGGTGAGAGGCCCAGGCACCGCGATGACGAGTGGCCCCAGCTCACCACAACTGGAGAGAGCCCTCGCACAGAAACGAAGACCCAACACAGCCAAAAATAAATAAATAAATTTATTTTTTTAAAAAAAGGATAAAATCAATCAGTTCCATTAAAAAAAAATAAAAATAAAAATAGAAGGATAAGCTGTCTCTGAGATTATATTACATTGGTTTGGATGCATGGACAGGAGTGCATCTGTCTGCCATGCACCCTAAATACCTGTAGGGTGAGCTCCGGACCTGAAGCACATGACTCATCTTCCAGTCATTTTCCCAATTACCCTGTGGTGTGCTTGAAAACCTCTGCTTATTTTATTGGCATACTCTACCTTTCACTTTGTCCTTGAGGAGGGATCAGTTAAGAGCTAAGGAAGAGCAGTTTTGAAGAAGAGTCAAAGGTCAGGGCATTTCTCTAGAAGGAGCTGTGCATCAGAAAGAAGAAGGGCAGGTGGTGGAAATACCAGAACTTAGCCTCACACTACAGCTCTGGCCAAGGGAGAGAAGTTCAAAATAAATAATGTTTGATGTGCATTAGACAAATGAAGTTTATTTGGATTTGAACTCCTGTCTTCTCTTTTATGTTTTTTTAATGTTCTTAATCATTCAACCTGAATGGCTTATCTTCCTCTCAGAGCTTTGAACATTTTAATGATTCAGTATCCTTCTTTTTTAGAAGAGAGAGAAGAGAAAAATCACTTGAGCAGTGGAAAGAGATCCCTGGGGAGCTCTTGTGTATGCTGCAGCAAATGCTTTATTAGCTAAAGTTCCCACTGATGGAAAATTCAGACATAGGAAGAGCTCCTACATATTGGAAGCAAATTTGAGAGTTACCAAAAAATATCGTCAGAATGGAATGCAAAATTACTGTGGCAACACTTTTTCATCCATATATACCCAAGTCATAATAAGTGAAATGGTCAGTGAATTACATCGCCAATAAGTTTTCTATCCTGAGATTAAATAAATAATAAATACATGAGTCACTTATGAAAGGAACCTGACTGTGATATCTAGGGTCTTTTGAAAACCTTCCCCTGTCAAACAGTACAGGGCACCTTTAAACTGAAAGGAATTAAATCTCTCCCTGTATGAGTTTCCTAGGGCTGCTGTAACAAAGTACTGGAAATTGAGGGGCTTAAAACAACAGAAATTTATTCTCTCATAATTCTGGAGGCTGGAAGTCCAAAATCAGTGTCTTGGCAGGGCATGGGCAGGGCAAGGGTCTCGGGAGAATCTCTTCCAGGTCATTCTCTTAGTTTATGATGTTGTCAGTAATTCTTGGAGTTCTTTGGCTTGTAGATCATCACTCCAATCTCTGCCTCCACTGTCATGGGGTGTTCTCCCTCTGTGTCTTTATTTCATCTTCCCTCTGTGCATGTCTCTTCTCTTCTTGTAAGGACTCAGGTCATATTGGATTAGGGTCCACTGTCATGACCTCATCTTAACGTGATGACTTCTGCAAAGACCAGATTTCCAAATAAGTTCACATTCACAGGTTCCGGAGTAAGAACTCCAATATATCTCAACGTGAACATGACAGTGGCCTGGAAGGACAGAGGTGGCTATCGTCAAACGATGCTTATCGTAAAGGAAAAGAGGCACTTTCTCATTTTGTTTGTTGTGCCCACTTTTTGTAAGGGAAGAAGAAGATTAATCTGGAATTGATGAGAAATTGATAAGAAATGCTCTGGACACCATGGCAAATGGAATGTGAGAAAATGAGCAAACAACACCCCTGAGTACTACAAGGAGTGGCATCTAGAAAGGGAGGCTGGAGTTTGTGTCAAGGTGAAGAACCGTGGTTGGTGTCTGACATTTACTGAGTGTTTATTGTGAGCCAGTCATGGTTTTAAGCATTTCAGGTGCATCATGTCATTTAATCTTTCTCCATGAGTGTCTTCATTTTACAGACGAAGAAACTGAGGCTCAGAGTTACACAATGGTCAATTTCTGTGTTACTCTGGAATATTCTAAGGTATGATTGAAGTAGCCCTTTATTTTCCTGTTTATTATTATTATTAATTATGTGCAGTGAGATGGATTCCCAGAACACACAGAAGAAAGAGAGGATGAGAGGGAGGAAGACTTTACAACGCAATCGTGTTCTTGGTGGGGCAGAGGCAAGTCTGGGTCACCTCAGGGCTGGGTTTAGGAGGTGAGGGTGCACCCAAGGGCAGTGGTCAGAAAAGACCTGGAGAACTGCTGACCTCAGGATCCTGAATGGACACCTATGTGCTGTGGTTTTGCTGTTGTCCCAGCCTAGGCTGTAGCTCTGTTCTTAGGGATCTGCCATCTTTGCTCAAGGTTCCACATAGAAACAAAGATGCTGGATTGTTTGGTGCCTTTGTGAATTCTGTCTCCCTACTGGGAGTGAGATGTAGAATAGACACAGATGTTCCTGCCAGGTTTGGAAGCCAGCGATGAGGAGTTCAGCGTTGGACAAAATGCATTCCCTGCTTCATAAAGGGGTGTGGACTTGCTCAGCTCAGGACCTGGGGCGTCTTGGTTCAGGGAAATGAGAGACAGAGCAGTTCTAGGCCAGGCTTTGCTTTTCTGCCCTCTTATCTGGACACAACCTCTCTGAGCATCAGTTTTTCCTGAGTCTTTGTCCTTTACTGGTCCTTTCCTCAGTCATAGGAAGCCCTCAAGATGCATCAAGATGTATATTATTCCCTAAATCGATCTGAACCCAATGCCTGGTCCTCAAGAAGTACGTTAGGCCAAGAATCAACCAGGGAAGGGGAGGAAGGATGAAAGGAGGATGCAGGGGAGAGGTGCACAGGTAAGAGTCCTAGCTCAGCTGTCACCTGCAGAACAGAAGCAAGTGGCCTTGATTGTTCACACCTCACTTTACCTGCCTCCAGATTGGAGCCTGAAGAGCTTGACTGGATTCAGTTCTCTCTATTAGAAAGTTGTTAGGTCATTTTCAAATGTCATTTTAATTTATTTTCTCATTTACACTTACTTTGGTTTTGCTTTCTGCTTTTTTCTCCTGATTTTGGCTTTATTACTTTCAAGTAACACTTTTCTTTCAATCACCATTTTCTTCTTCTTAATGCCAGTTTACGTTGTTTGCTAAGGGCTGATTTTGTTACCTTCACTCCTGTTTTGTCTATTTGACAGCCCCCTGAGATGATCTGTTTACTGCACTGTGTTCCCCAAGAAACAGTGGGGAAGCTGCCTAACAGACAATCTCCTGGGAGACTTTCCGCTACCCGTTTTCAGTGGGAAGCAGTTTCAGTCAGAACTGGCTCGCTCACCATAGCTGGGTAATATAAGCATCCAAATCACAGGGGGTGGGAGCACGTGGCCTCTCGGCGTTTATCTTGATTGAATCGTGGGTGTGTAACTTTCCGTCGTTGTTCAGCTCTTGATTTCTATTAATGATTCAGAGTTCATTACCTTAAGATAAAAAAGGTGTTCCTGCTGGCAAGAGCTAGATAAGATTGTGGGCAATTTGAGACTCTCACTGTGTGAAGTTGATGATGACTATATTCCCTGGTAAGAACTGAGAAATTCTCTCCTGTCCTGCCACCGCGTGACACCAAGCAAGGTACAGTCGCAATGGGCTTTGTGTCACTGACATGAAATTGAGGGTGGGCGTGGTGGCACCCACCCAGAGTGCCCAGGAAATCTGCAGCAGTGGCTGGGACGAGTAGAGTTTCCCATTACCACAGGGAGTTCATAGGCAGGAAACTTTCTGTTTCTCATTGTATCAGTCTGGGTCTCATTGCTAACATTTCACCTAAATGAAAATGCACTTTTACTTTGTTTAAATTTTTCTTGTGGTAAAATATACATAACATATAATTTACCCTTTTAAGTATTTTAAGTGGCATTAAGTACACTCACATTGTTGTGTCACTATCACCCCACTATTCATCTTCAGAATTTTTTTGAGAGGTAAAACAACTAATATTTACTGTGTATATTTTTTATACAATTTTTAAAGGTTACACTCCATTTTCAGTTATTACAAAATATTGGCTCTATTCTTCGTGTCGTACAATGCATCCTTGTAGCCTCTCTTACACCCAATAGCTTGTACCTCCCACTCCCCACCCTTTTTTTGCCCCCCTCCCCCCGGTAACCACTAGTTTGTTCTCTATATCTGTGAGTCTGCTTCTTTTTTGTTATATTCACTAGTTTGTTATAGGTTTTAGATTCCACGTGTAAGTAATATCAGACAGTGTTTGTCTTTCTCTGTCTGACTTCTTTCATTCAGCACAATGCCCTCCAAGTGCATCCATCAGAACTTCTTTCATCGTCCCAAACTGAAACTTGCTACCCATTAAAAACTAACTCCCCATTTCCTTTCTTTCTCCAGGCGCTGGCAATCACCATTTTACTGGCTTTATAAATTTGAATAGATACCTCATATAAGTGGAATCATATAATTTTTGTTCTTTTGTAACTAGCTTATTTCACTTAATGTTTTCAAGGGTCATCCATTCTGTGGCATGTGTCAGAATTTCCTTCATTTTAAGGCTGAATAATATTCCACTGTATGTATATCCCAGATTTTTTTAATCCATTCATCTGTTGGTAGATATTTGGATTGTTTCCACCTTTTGGCTATGGTGGATAATGTTGCTGTGAACATGAGTGTACAGATATCTCCTTGAGACCCTTCTTTCAACTTTTTTGGATATATACCCAGAAGTGAAATTGCTGGATCATATGGTAATTCTATTTTTCACTTTTTGAGGAACTGCCATAACGGTCTTGCAAGTGGCTGCACTGTTTTACATTCCTACCAGCAGTGCACGAAGTTTCCTATATATCCTTGCCGACACATCTTATTTTCCATTAAAAAAAAAAAATAGCCAATCTAAAGGGAGTGAAGTAGTATCTTACTATGGTTTTGATTTGTATTTCCCTAACAAACATCTTTTTCTGTGCTTATTGGGCATTTGTGTATCTTCTTTAGATAAATGTTTATTGCAGTACTTTGTGCATTTTAAAATCAGATTGATTTTTTTGTTGTTGAGATGTACAAAGTTCTTTATATATTCTGGATATGAACCCCTTATCATATATATGATTTGCAAATATTTTCTGTTGTTCCATTGGTTGCCTTTTTCACTCTGTTGATAATGTTCTTTGATGTATCCAAGTTTTAAATTCTGTTGTTATGTTTTGATATTTCTTCTTTTTCAGTGTAAGCATTTACAGCTATATGTTATACTGTTATCTATTTTGGCTTATGTTGTCTGTACTTTTGGTTTCATATCCAAGAAATCATTGCCAAATCCAATGTGATGAAATTTTTATACTATGTTTTCTTCTAAGTGTTTTATAGTTTTAGGTCTTATGTTTAGGACTTTGATCCATTTTGAGTTAATTTTTGTATATGGTGTAAGGTAAGGGTCCAGTTTTATTCCTTTACATGTGAATATCCAATTTTCTCAGCACCAATTGTTGAAAAGACTGTCCTTTCTGAATACATGGTACCCTTGTTGAAAATGATTTGTAGATCACTTTGTGAAACATTGACATCTTAAAAATATTAAGTTTTCTAATCCATGAACACAGAATGGTTTTCCATTTATTTGTGTCTTTAATTTCTTTTAGCAATGTTTTGTAGTTTTCAGAGTACAAGTCTTTTGCCTCCTTGACTAAGCTTATTCCAAAGTATTTTATTCTTTTTGATAATGTTGTTAATGGAATTGCTTTCTTAATTTTATTTTTGGATTGTTCCTTACTAGTGTATTGAATTGCAACTGATTTTTGTGTATTGATTTTGTATCCCGAAACATTGTTCCCTGATTAGTTCTAACAATTTTGGGGGGGGGGTGGATCTTTAGGGTTTTCTACATATAAAATCATGTTGTCTGCAGAGATAATTTTACTTCTTACTTTACAATTTGGATGTCTTTCATGCTTAATTTCTGTGGCTAGGACTTCCAGTATTATGTTGAACAGAAGTGACAAAATCTAGCATCCTTGTCTTGTTCCTGATCTTAGAGGAAAAGCTTTCAACCTTCACCAAAAATTATCATGTTCAGCGTGGGTTTTTCATATATGGCTTTTTATTATGTGGAGGTAGTTTCTTCTATTCTTAGTCTCTTGAGTGCTTTTATCATGTAAGTGTGCTGACTTTTGTCAAGTGCTCTTTCTGTATCAGTTGAGATGATCCTGTGCTTTTCCCCTTCATTTCATTAATACTATATATGACATTGCTGGTTTTCTATATATTGAACCACCCTTGCATTCCAGAAATAAATCCCACTTGGTCATGGTGCATAATCCTTTTAATATACTGCTAAATTGGATTTACCAGTATTTTGTTGAGGATTTTTGCATCATTGTTTATAAGGCATGTTGGTCTACAGTTGTCTTTTCTTGTAGTGTCTATGTGGCTTTGGTATCAGAGAAATGCTGGCCTCAGAATGAGTTAGAGAGTGTTCCTTCTCCTTTAAGTTTTGTAAGAGTTTGAGAGGATTGGTGTTGGTTCTTCTTAGTTCTTCTAAATATTTGGTAGAATTCATCCATGAAGTCATCTGGTCCAAGGCTTTTCTTTGCCAGGAAACTTTTGGTTACCAATTAAATCTCCTTACTAGGTCTATTCAAATTTTCTGTTTCTTTTTGATTTAGTTTTGGTAAGTTATGTGTTTCTAGGAATTCATCCATTTCACCTGGATTATCCAGTTTTTTATAGTACAGTTCATAGTAATCTCTTATAATCCTTTTATTTCTGTTAAATATGTAGCCATGTCTTTGTCTTTATTTCTGATTTCAATTATTTGAGTCTTCTTTTTTTTATTTTCCTTAGTCAATCTAGCTAAAGATTTGTCAATTTTGTTGATTTTCAGAGAACCAACTCTTGGTTTCATGGATTTTTTTCTATTGTTTTTCTAGCCTCTCTTTGTTTATCTCTGCTCTAATCTTTATTATTTCCTTCCGTCTTTGAGCTTTCAATTTAATTTGTTCTTCTTTTTCTAGTCCCTTAAGGTGTAAGGTTAGGTGGCTGATTGTGATATGTTTCTTCTTTTTCAATGTAAGCTTTTACATTATATTTTCCTCTAAGTACTGCTTTCCCTGCATCCCATGAGTTTTGGTAAGTTGTGCTTTCATTTTCATTTTCATTTCATTGTTTTCTTGATTTCCTTTAGTTCTTTGTTGGTGTATTCCTTTAACGTTTTGAGCATACATAAGATAGTTGTTCTAAAATCTTTTTCCAGTAAGTCCAAAACCTGTTTCTTGAGGTATGGTGTCTGGATATTTATTTTGTTCCTTTGAATGAGCCTAGTTTTACTGTTTCTTTGTATGCCTGGTGATCTTTTGTTGAAAACTGGGCATTTTAAAAAACAGCCACCTCTCCCAGTCTTCTTATACTTGCTCTACACAGGGGAAGACCTTTGTAATCAGCCTAATGTGATGTCTTAGGGTCTTTTCAGGCCTGTGTTGTCTCTGGACCAGTGCGTGTGTTTTTTTTCCCCCAGTTCTCCTATTTATACATCTGCTTTTAAATGTCTTGCTTTTCTAAGAGTCTCACTCTTGCTTACTCTTGGGGCCTTAGCTGTTCTATTGTACTCCTCAATCAGTAATCTCTTGTCCTTGGTGTCTGTGAGTCTATAGTTACCTTTGCAACCGTTTTTACAAATCATACCCGCTGCTTCCCATGGCTCCCTTATTCTGAGATCTAAGCCATTTTTGTTTGTCTGAACTCTGAGTTAGGTGTCAAAAGACCAATCCTTAGGCAGCCCACAGACAGGTTAGAACATTGCAGATCAGTCTGCTCTCTCTCAGGTTTGCAAAAGGGGGCTGGGGATCTGGCTGCCACTTTCCTCAAGCTGCACTAAAAAGTGACTAAAAAATGCCACAGGTTTCCTACACTTTTAAATGTGACATTTTTTTGATGGTGCGTTTGCTTGGTTGTTGTAGATCTTTGACTCATTTCTATAGTTTGTATAATGCCTTTTTAGTCTGTTTCTGGTTATGTACTTAAATCAAAATAAGAACATATTCTCGTCACTGCTGGAAGAAAAGAGTCTTTACTCTGCCAACCTGTCACGTGTGATGGATAAAAGGGCCCTTAGGACTGCACGTGGACACTGTCACTTTTTACAGAGAACCAATTGACCTTGTATAACTGGAGATGCTTCCCCTCAAACACAGCTCTGCTCCCTCTGCTGAGGGTGGTGTCAGTCTCTCCAGATGCTGCTGGAAATGGAACACTGCATGCCTGGACACCCCACAAAAATAAAGGGTACTGACGTGCTCCCAGGCCAATACTTGTTCAGGAAGTGAGAGAAGTACTGTAGATATAAAAACATGCCAGTTTCTAAGGCAGCCTTCACTCCACATAGGAAGTACCTGGCCAGGATTTGATTTGATAAAAAATAGTATCACAGTTAGAAACCAGACCTGACCCTGAGCTCCTTTAATGACTTCATCTAATGTCTCCCTGTTGACCCACCCAGGCCTTATCTTATCCTGTGTCTGGCTATCATTGGCTCTGCCGGTCCCCTAAGCCCTTCCCTGCCCCAGGATCTCCTCTCTCTAGGTGCATTTCAGGTGACCTACACTTACCAATTTCTATCAGATGTTTCCTGAGGGCCATCTGGATGTGATCCTAACAGCCCGGGCTGAGTGATGCCACTTTGTGGAGTCACTAAATGACACATTTCTGTGGGTCACGTCCTCCCAGCCCAGCGGCCCTAACAAGCACCAGCACGGAAGCTGCTGGCAAACGCTGGGAGGAGCCCTCAGTACTGCAGGGAGCTGCCGGGGGCAGCCTCTCAGGGCCCCACACCCAGGGCTCATCCCAGGAGACACTCCTGAGGAGGGGAAGGCAGGGCTGTGCCCTTGAGGAAGGAGGGACCGCTCACCTCTCTGACCTCGGGCTGGAGAAGGACGAGGGCTCGGGACCGCGGAAGACGGCAGGGAGCTCGCCCTCCTCCCTGAGAGCTCGGTGAGCTGCATCCAGGCGAGGAGGTGAGACCCTGCTCACTGCCCCTCCCTCCGGAATGCAGTCACTGCTACTGAGAACTCTACCCCAGCCCTGATTTCATTGTGGCTGGTTAGAAAAAAGGGAAAACAAACAAAACTAAAACCAAAACCTGACTCTGTACCAGAAGATAAATGAACTTCCATGTGTATGTAGCACCTTTTAAGGATTTGTCTAATTCCAAATGAAATGATCTCTATTTTAACTCATTACTGATTACTAATTTTCTTCATTTCAGATACAGTCTATAACAATAGATTCCCGTCTGTGTTCTGAAGCAAATCCCCCAGCCTCGCCTCCCACCCCTGTGGGGCCTGGGGAGGGGGGAGGCATCTTCCCCCAGAGAAGGTGGGCATATTCCCCCCTCTCCCCCGTGCCTCCCTGGGCACCCCCTTGCCTGGGGACTGCGGTCTCCCTTCCTTACTCTCACACTCAGGGCCCCTCACAGAGTGGCCCTGACCTGACTCCCCAGACTCTTCTCACCATCCTGTTTCCTAAACTTCAGCCAAGTTCCACCCAGCATCCTGCTTGTCGGGAGAGTGTACCGCCTTCTTCCAAGTCCAGGCCTCTGCATGGAGGTTTGCTCTACCAGAAATGCCCCTCCTCTTGTGGCAACAGTTTAAATTCCTCGTTATTAAATTACAAATCTGCAGCCTCCTCCTCCTTGAGCATTGCCTGATTTCCTAGCAAACGTATCTGCTGCAATTCCCTGCAGAATCACGTCAGGTCAGGGGCCACTTGGTGCTAGTTTCGGTTCCTGCATCCCAGCCTGTGCATCCCTGAGCACACAGCTCCGTCTCATTTGTCTCTGCCTTGGGTGTTTCCTCATCAGTTAGTCTCCGTAAACGTTGTGAGTGAAGTATTTTCTACATTTCCAGGTATAAGCAGCTGCCATCTCATAAGGTAACTTTCTTAAAAGAAGTGATTCACGGTGTATAGAGCATATTGTAGTTTAACCAGTGGTGGGGGGCAGGGTTGATACAAGTTTCTTCTCATTATTCCTAATACCAGCTCACCAGAGTGATGCTTAAAGGCAAGGACAGCTATGCTAATTTTTGCAGAATAATTTTTAATTCACAAAAACCATTCATTCTAAGACTGAAAAGTTGTATGTGAGATAAGCGTATCGTTAATACATCCACAAGCAAATTTTTACAGCCCTGGGACATTACGATGCCCTTAAATCCTCTTGGAACAGGTTGAAAGTTAAACTGCATTGAGGATTTCTGAATTGCTGATACTATGATATACCATAGTTCTATAGTTCATCTAAATTAATAAAATGAGATTTAAAAATCATATTCAAAATTGAGCAAAAGCCAAACTAACTCTTTTCATATTAATTAAATGATAATAGTGAGAAGTATGATTGTCCCTTTCGTAAAACATACCAAAATTATATGTTAGATTACATTCACTTAGCACAAAATGTCTTTCAAAAATAAACTGTAAGCACTAAACAATCTGAGGGATACACCTGCACAATTTTAGTTGCATATCTGCGTGTACATGACTGACATCCCTGACAGCTTGTAATTCATGTTTTAAAAAATGATTCAGTATTTTAAAAGAATATAGCAGAAGGATAGCTTCTTATGCCTAAATCACCTGTTGTGCAAAGTCCTCACTCTAGTGCATTTTACACAATAGGGTTTTATTAGTCATAAACCATGGCTGACAGTCCTAAGCGCCAGTGTAAATGGGGAGGATGAAAATAAAGATGGGGCCTGAGAAACTGAGCTATTGTGAGCCAAGGTCCGGGAAACAGACTCTCTAATAGCTT
>NW_028124869.1:0-104832 GCF_965194825.1 Balaenoptera physalus
AGACATGTAAACCCAAATTACAAAAACCTATCAGCTCACACCAGTCATAATGGCCATCAAAAAAAATTCTGCCAACAATAAATGCTGACGTGATTGTGGAGAAATGCGTACCCTTGATTCTAAGGGGGACGTGGTAAGAGCCACTAATGAAAGCACAATGGAGTTGCCTTGAAAAGGTAAACGTTGAGCTACCGTACCAGTCAATCAATCATACCCACTGCTGGGTCTATCACCTGAGAAAATGAAAATCAAAAATCACAGGCTGGCAATCCTGCACTCCAGCAATATTTACCATAGGCAACACTTGGAAGCAACGAAAATGTCCATCGACAGAGGAATGCACCAAGAAGAAGTGGTCCATGTACACAATGGAATATTAGCCATGGAAAACATTGAAGCACTGCTCTTTGAGGCACCATACTTGAGCCTGGAGATAATCACAAAACATGAAGTAGGTCGGAAAGCAAAACACCTATATCCTATATTATCACTTATGGCATTATCTAATAACTGACACAGATGAACATATTTCCAAAGAGAAAGACACTCACAGGCTTAGAAAACAAACTATGCTCATCTGAAAGGAAAGGAGGGGGGAAATTGAGAAATGAACATTAGTGTTACCATACATATACCAATACATATTATATACATGTATCAAAAACACCGAACATATAGCAAGGGAGGTCGACGGAACACTGTAATATTTTACATGGGAAGAGGATCTGTACATTAATAGACATACATAATGTACAAATGAACCAGATTGTGTACACCTAGGACAAACAATATTCTAAACTTTACCCAGATTAAAAAAATTTTAAAAACCCAGAAGAAGTAATGAGACATAAACTTATGGGGATTCCTCCTGGCAATTTCCATTCTAATTTACAACCTAGGACAATGACTTCCAGAAAGGCTCTGCTGCCCTAGTACCCAGATTGGGGAATGGAGAAATGCTACCTCCTTGTGGCCGTTTCCCACAACAGCAGCTTTGAACCCACTGCAAAAGGTCACTAAATTTTCACCAACTTGCAGTTCTGTAAATGATACCTGCCCTCCAGAAAATTTCTGGGGTCTAAAATCGACCAAAAAATTCAAAAGAGGGCAAGCTTCGAAGAAGACAAGTTCAAGAGCTATATTGTACTCACGGGTTTTTCTTTTAAGAGAAAAGAAAAAGGGGTAGGAATATGACGAATTTAAAAAATTTTAATGACATGCATACCCATATTACAAAAACCTATCAGCTCACAGCAGTCAGAATGGCCATTAGGAAAAATGCTGCAAAAAATAAACCGTGAAGGGAGTGTGGAGAAATGCGTACCTTCGGTTGTAAGGGGGGGCATGTAAAGAGCCACTAATGAAAACACAGTGTAGGTGCTTTGAAAAGGGAAACATTGAGCTACCAGTCAATCAATCACAACCACTGCTTGGCCTATCACCTGAGAAAATGAGAATCAAAAAGTCACAGGCTGGCAAACCTGTACGCCAGCAAGATTTACCATAGCCAGCACTTGGAAGCAATGAAAATGTCCATCAACCGAGGAATGCACCAAGAAGAAGTGGTCCACGTACACAATGGAATGTTACTCTAATAATAAATATAAACTCAATTTAAAAACAAACAAAAGCAAGGAGACATCAACATTTGTGGGTTTATCCGGGCACATTGCACTCTAATTTATAACCGAAGAACACCACTGGCCGGTAGGTCTGTTTCCCTAGTACCAGCATGGGAAACGTAGAAAGGCTGCCGCTCTCTGGCCGTTACCTGCAAAAGCAGGTTTAAAGCCTGAGCTAATGGTCACTTCATATGAACAAGTACTGCAGGGCTGTAAATGAAACCTGCCCTCAAAATGTCTTGAGGGAGATAATGGCCAAAATATTTCAAATGGTGACACATACTTTAAGAAAACACTGTGAAGAAATAAGCTCTAATCACAGCTGGAAAAATAAAAAGATCATGTCTTAAAGCTCAATTTCAACGCATTATGAGACACATGCAAATTCAACCACAAAGAGGTATCAGCTCACACCACTCAGAATAATCATCAGCAAAAACTACAAAGAATAAATCCTGAAGGTGCTGGGAAGAAATACATGCCCTCCACTTTAAGTGGGACGTAACCTGGAAAGAGCCACTAAGGAGAACAGAACAGAGGTGCCTTTAAAAAGTAAACATTGAGCTACCATATGATCCAGCAGACCTATTCCTGGACCTATAAACTAAGAAGACAGAATTGGAAGGACACAGCCACGCAAATCTGCATTGCACACTATTACAATAGCCAAGATATGGAAGTAACCAAAAAGTCCACCGACAGATGGGTGGACAAAGAAGAACTGCTACCTGTACAGATGGAATATGAGCTAGTGAAAAAATGAAACAATGCCATTTGCAGCACCGTAGATGAGTCTAGAAGTAATCACGCAACTTGGAGTAAGTGAGAAAGCGAAAGACACATATCCTATCATATCATATATAGGGGTTACCTAAAAAATGATACAAACAAAGATATTTCCACAGAGAAACACTATCATAGAATCAATATAAAAACGTATGGTTCACCAAATAGAAAGGTGTGAGGAATGGATACATTACCGTATTGAGGTTAACAGAGAGATACAAACACCTGTGAAATATGTAATCACCAAAGACCTACGCAATACCAAGAGAAGACTACTCAACATTGTGTCATAAGCTACCTGGGAAAAGGCTCCGAAGAAGAATAGATATATGTATATGTGTGAAAGAACCACATCTTGCACACCTAGAACAAACAAAACATTGTAATCAAGTTTGCTGTGATAAAAAATAAAAATTAAGTTAAAAATACCAACAAGAAGTAATGAGACATACATTAAAGGGCGTTTTCCTCTCACATGCCATTCTAATTTACAACCTAGAACACCACTTCCAGTAAGGCTCTGTTGACCTAGTAACCAGATTTGGAAAAGGAGAAATGCTGCCGCCATGTGGCCGATTCCCGCAAGAGCAGCTTTTAACCCACAGCTAATGGTCACTTACCATTCACAAGGACTCAGGGCTGTAAAGGACACCTGCCCTCAAAATTGTGCTGAGGTAGGGAATGGATAAAAAAAATTCAAAACAGGCAAAATTTTCAAGAAGATAGTATGAAGAGGTAAGTTTTACTCACTCTCTTTTTAAAGGAAGGAAAATGGATAAAAGCTCAGCCTCAGGAAGTATTAGACTCATGCAATCTAATCTACAAAAAGTCTTCAACTCACACCAGTCGACTGACCATTGGCAAAAAGTCTACAAACAATAAATGCGGAAGAGGTTTTAGAGAACTGTGTACCCTCTAGCTGCTGGTGAGATGTAAAAGGGTTAAACGCTAATAATGAGAACAGGAAAGAGCTGCGTTTAAAAGGAAAAATTGAGGTACCAGTCAATCCAGCAGGCGCACCAATGGGCCTCTCACCTGAGAAGACCAGAATGAAGAAGACCCGGGCTGCAAAAGCTGCACTGCAGCCTTATTCACAATAGACAAGACAGTGAAGCAACCAAAATGTCCATCTACAGATGAAAGGAAAAAGAAGAAGTGGTCCATGTACACAATGAATACTAGCCATGGAAAACAATGAAACACTGCTCTTTGAGGCCCCATAGATGATCTTGGAGATAATCACAGAACATGAGGTAAGTCGGAAAGCAAAAGTCCTATATCCTATGATATCACTTATAGGCGTTATCTAATAACTGACACAAATGAACATATTTCCACACAGAAAGTCAATCACAGACTTATTAAAAAAGAACTATGCTTATCTAAAAGTAAAGGTGGGGGGAATGGATAAATGAAGATTAGCGTTACCATATGTATACAAATACATATTATATACATATATCAAAAAGACCGACCATATAGCAAGGAAGGATTACGGATCACTGTAATAATTTACAAGGGAAGAGGATCTCTACATAAATAGGTATGTAGAATATGTAGTTGAACCAGAGTGTGTACACCTTGGACAAGCAACATTCTAACCATTACCCCAATTGAAAAAATTAAAACAACGAACTAGGAGTAATGAGACATAGACTTATGGGGGGTTTTCCTGGCACATTCCATTCAAATTTACAACCTAGACAAACGACTTCCAGAATGGCTCTGCTGCCCTAGTACCCAGATTTGGGAATGGAGAAATGCTGCATCCTTGTGCCGTTTCCCACAACAGCAGCTTTAAACCCACTGCAAAAGGTCACTAAATATTCACCAATTGCAGTTCTGTAAATGACACCTGCCCTCCAAAAAATACTGAGGTCGAAAATCGACCAAAAAATTCTAGAGTGCAACCTTCCAAAAAGAAAATTTGAAGAGGTATATTATACTCACACTTTTTTGCTTTTTTCTTTTAATAGAAAAGAAAAAGCCGTGGAAAAATGATGAATTGTAGGAATTTTTACAGACATGTAAACCCAAATTACAAAAACCTATCAGCTCACACCAGTCATAATGGCCATCAAAAAAAATTCTGCCAACAATAAATGCTGACGTGATTGTGGAGAAATGCGTACCCTTGATTCTAAGGGGGACGTGGTAAGAGCCACTAATGAAAGCACAATGGAGTTGCCTTGAAAAGGTAAACGTTGAGCTACCGTACCAGTCAATCAATCATACCCACTGCTGGGTCTATCACCTGAGAAAATGAAAATCAAAAATCACAGGCTGGCAATCCTGCACTCCAGCAATATTTACCATAGGCAACACTTGGAAGCAACGAAAATGTCCATCGACAGAGGAATGCACCAAGAAGAAGTGGTCCATGTACACAATGGAATATTAGCCATGGAAAACATTGAAGCACTGCTCTTTGAGGCACCATACTTGAGCCTGGAGATAATCACAAAACATGAAGTAGGTCGGAAAGCAAAACACCTATATCCTATATTATCACTTATGGCATTATCTAATAACTGACACAGATGAACATATTTCCAAAGAGAAAGACACTCACAGGCTTAGAAAACAAACTATGCTCATCTGAAAGGAAAGGAGGGGGGAAATTGAGAAATGAACATTAGTGTTACCATACATATACCAATACATATTATATACATGTATCAAAAACACCGAACATATAGCAAGGGAGGTCGACGGAACACTGTAATATTTTACATGGGAAGAGGATCTGTACATTAATAGACATACATAATGTACAAATGAACCAGATTGTGTACACCTAGGACAAACAATATTCTAAACTTTACCCAGATTAAAAAAATTTTAAAAACCCAGAAGAAGTAATGAGACATAAACTTATGGGGATTCCTCCTGGCAATTTCCACTCTAATTTACAACCTAGGACAATGACTTCCAGAAAGGCTCTGCTGCCCTAGTACCCAGATTGGGGAATGGAGAAATGCTACCTCCTTGTGGCCGTTTCCCACAACAGCAGCTTTGAACCCACTGCAAAAGGTCACTAAATTTTCACCAACTTGCAGTTCTGTAAATGATACCTGCCCTCCAGAAAATTTCTGGGGTCTAAAATCGACCAAAAAATTCAAAAGAGGGCAAGCTTCGAAGAAGACAAGTTCAAGAGCTATATTGTACTCACGGGTTTTTCTTTTAAGAGAAAAGAAAAAGGGGTAGGAATATGACGAATTTAAAAAATTTTAATGACATGCATACCCATATTACAAAAACCTATCAGCTCACAGCAGTCAGAATGGCCATTAGGAAAAATGCTGCAAAAAATAAACCGTGAAGGGAGTGTGGAGAAATGCGTACCTTCGGTTGTAAGGGGGGGCATGTAAAGAGCCACTAATGAAAACACAGTGTAGGTGCTTTGAAAAGGGAAACATTGAGCTACCAGTCAATCAATCACAACCACTGCTTGGCCTATCACCTGAGAAAATGAGAATCAAAAAGTCACAGGCTGGCAATCCTGTACGCCAGCAAGATTTACCATAGCCAGCACTTGGAAGCAATGAAAATGTCCATCAACCGAGGAATGCACCAAGAAGAAGTGGTCCACGTACACAATGGAATGTTACTCTAATAATAAATATAAACTCAATTTAAAAACAAACAAAAGCAAGGAGACATCAACATTTGTGGGTTTATCCGGGCACATTGCACTCTAATTTATAACCGAAGAACACCACTGGCCGGTAGTTCTGTTTCCCTAGTACCAGCATGGGAAACGTAGAAAGGCTGCCGCTCTCTGGCCGTTACCTGCAAAAGCAGGTTTAAAGCCTGAGCTAATGGTCACTTCATATGAACAAGTACTGCAGGGCTGTAAATGAAACCTGCCCTCAAAATGTCTTGAGGGAGATAATGGCCAAAATATTTCAAATGGTGACACATACTTTAAGAAAACACTGTGAAGAAATAAGCTCTAATCACAGCTGGAAAAATAAAAAGATCATGTCTTAAAGCTCAATTTCAACACATTATGAGACACATGCAAATTCAACCACAAAGAGGTATCAGCTCACACCACTCAGAATAATCATCAGCAAAAACTACAAAGAATAAATCCTGAAGGTGCTGGGAAGAAATACATGCCCTCCACTTTAAGTGGGACGTAACCTGGAAAGAGCCACTAAGGAGAACAGAACAGAGGTGCCTTTAAAAAGTAAACATTGAGCTACCATATGATCCAGCAGACCTATTCCTGGACCTATAAACTAAGAAGACAGAATTGGAAGGACACAGCCACGCAAATCTGCATTGCACACTATTACAATAGCCAAGATATGGAAGTAACCAAAAAGTCCACCGACAGATGGGTGGACAAAGAAGAACTGCTACCTGTACAGATGGAATATGAGCTAGTGAAAAAATGAAACAATGCCATTTGCAGCACCGTAGATGAGTCTAGAAGTAATCACGCAACTTGGAGTAAGTGAGAAAGCGAAAGACACATATCCTATCATATCATATATAGGGGTTACCTAAAAAATGATACAAACAAAGATATTTCCACAGAGAAACACTATCATAGAATCAATATAAAAACGTATGGTTCACCAAATAGAAAGGTGTGAGGAATGGATACATTACCGTATTGAGGTTAACAGAGAGATACAAACACCTGTGAAATATGTAATCACCAAAGACCTACGCAATACCAAGAGAAGACTACTCAACATTGTGTCATAACCTACCTGGGAAAAGGCTCCGAAGAAGAATAGATATATGTATATGTGTGAAAGAACCACATCTTGCACACCTAGAACAAACAAAACATTGTAATCAAGTTTGCTGTGATAAAAAATAAAAATTAAGTTAAAAATACCAACAAGAAGTAATGAGACATACATTAAAGGGCGTTTTCCTCTCACATGCCATTCTAATTTACAACCTAGAACACCACTTCCAGTAAGGCTCTGTTGACCTAGTAACCAGATTTGGAAAAGGAGAAATGCTGCCGCCATGTGGCCGATTCCCGCAAGAGCAGCTTTTAACCCACAGCTAATGGTCACTTACCATTCACAAGGACTCAGGGCTGTAAAGGACACCTGCCCTCAAAATTGTGCTGAGGTAGGGAATGGATAAAAAAAATTCAAAACAGGCAAAATTTTCAAGAAGATAGTATGAAGAGGTAAGTTTTACTCACTCTCTTTTTAAAGGAAGGAAAATGGATAAAAGCTCAGCCTCAGGAAGTATTAGACTCATGCAATCTAATCTACAAAAAGTCTTCAACTCACACCAGTCGACTGACCATTGGCAAAAAGTCTACAAACAATAAATGCGGAAGAGGTTTTAGAGAACTGTGTACCCTCTAGCTGCTGGTGAGATGTAAAAGGGTTAAACGCTAATAATGAGAACAGGAAAGAGCTGCGTTTAAAAGGAAAAATTGAGGTACCAGTCAATCCAGCAGGCGCACCAATGGGCCTCTCACCTGAGAAGACCAGAATGAAGAAGACCCGGGCTGCAAAAGCTGCACTGCAGCCTTATTCACAATAGACAAGACAGTGAAGCAACCAAAATGTCCATCTACAGATGAAAGGAAAAAGAAGAAGTGGTCCATGTACACAATGAATACTAGCCATGGAAAACAATGAAACACTGCTCTTTGAGGCCCCATAGATGATCTTGGAGATAATCACAGAACATGAGGTAAGTCGGAAAGCAAAAGTCCTATATCCTATGATATCACTTATAGGCGTTATCTAATAACTGACACAAATGAACATATTTCCACACAGAAAGTCAATCACAGACTTATTAAAAAAGAACTATGCTTATCTAAAAGTAAAGGTGGGGGGAATGGATAAATGAAGATTAGCGTTACCATATGTATACAAATACATATTATATACATATATCAAAAAGACCGACCATATAGCAAGGAAGGATTACGGATCACTGTAATAATTTACAAGGGAAGAGGATCTCTACATAAATAGGTATGTAGAATATGTAGTTGAACCAGAGTGTGTACACCTTGGACAAGCAACATTCTAACCATTACCCCAATTGAAAAAATTAAAACAACGAACTAGGAGTAATGAGACATAGACTTATGGGGGGTTTTCCTGGCACATTCCATTCAAATTTACAACCTAGACAAACGACTTCCAGAATGGCTCTGCTGCCCTAGTACCCAGATTTGGGAATGGAGAAATGCTGCATCCTTGTGCCGTTTCCCACAACAGCAGCTTTAAACCCACTGCAAAAGGTCACTAAATATTCACCAATTGCAGTTCTGTAAATGACACCTGCCCTCCAAAAAATACTGAGGTCGAAAATCGACCAAAAAATTCTAGAGTGCAACCTTCCAAAAAGAAAATTTGAAGAGGTATATTATACTCACACTTTTTTGCTTTTTTCTTTTAATAGAAAAGAAAAAGCCATGGAAAAATGATGAATTGTAGGAATTTTTACAGACATGTAAACCCAAATTACAAAAACCTATCAGCTCACACCAGTCATAATGGCCATCAAAAAAAATTCTGCCAACAATAAATGCTGACGTGATTGTGGAGAAATGCGTACCCTTGATTCTAAGGGGGACGTGGTAAGAGCCACTAATGAAAGCACAATGGAGTTGCCTTGAAAAGGTAAACGTTGAGCTCCCGTACCAGTCAATCAATCATACCCACTGCTGGGTCTATCACCTGAGAAAATGAAAATCAAAAATCACAGGCTGGCAATCCTGCACTCCAGCAATATTTACCATAGGCAACACTTGGAAGCAACGAAAATGTCCATCGACAGAGGAATGCACCAAGAAGAAGTGGTCCATGTACACAATGGAATATTAGCCATGGAAAACATTGAAGCACTGCTCTTTGAGGCACCATACTTGAGCCTGGAGATAATCACAAAACATGAAGTAGGTCGGAAAGCAAAACACCTATATCCTATATTATCACTTATGGCATTATCTAATAACTGACACAGATGAACATATTTCCAAAGAGAAAGACACTCACAGGCTTAGAAAACAAACTATGCTCATCTGAAAGGAAAGGAGGGGGGAAATTGAGAAATGAACATTAGTGTTACCATACATATACCAATACATATTATATACATGTATCAAAAACACCGAACATATAGCAAGGGAGGTCGACGGAACACTGTAATATTTTACATGGGAAGAGGATCTGTACATTAATAGACATACATAATGTACAAATGAACCAGATTGTGTACACCTAGGACAAACAATATTCTAAACTTTACCCAGATTAAAAAAATTTTAAAAACCCAGAAGAAGTAATGAGACATAAACTTATGGGGATTCCTCCTGGCAATTTCCATTCTAATTTACAACCTAGGACAATGACTTCCAGAAAGGCTCTGCTGCCCTAGTACCCAGATTGGGGAATGGAGAAATGCTACCTCCTTGTGGCCGTTTCCCACAACAGCAGCTTTGAACCCACTGCAAAAGGTCACTAAATTTTCACCAACTTGCAGTTCTGTAAATGATACCTGCCCTCCAGAAAATTTCTGGGGTCTAAAATCGACCAAAAAATTCAAAAGAGGGCAAGCTTCGAAGAAGACAAGTTCAAGAGCTATATTGTACTCACGGGTTTTTCTTTTAAGAGAAAAGAAAAAGGGGTAGGAATATGACGAATTTAAAAAATTTTAATGACATGCATACCCATATTACAAAAACCTATCAGCTCACAGCAGTCAGAATGGCCATTAGGAAAAATGCTGCAAAAAATAAACCGTGAAGGGAGTGTGGAGAAATGCGTACCTTCGGTTGTAAGGGGGGGCATGTAAAGAGCCACTAATGAAAACACAGTGTAGGTGCTTTGAAAAGGGAAACATTGAGCTACCAGTCAATCAATCACAACCACTGCTTGGCCTATCACCTGAGAAAATGAGAATCAAAAAGTCACAGGCTGGCAAACCTGTACGCCAGCAAGATTTACCATAGCCAGCACTTGGAAGCAATGAAAATGTCCATCAACCGAGGAATGCACCAAGAAGAAGTGGTCCACGTACACAATGGAATGTTACTCTAATAATAAATATAAACTCAATTTAAAAACAAACAAAAGCAAGGAGACATCAACATTTGTGGGTTTATCCGGGCACATTGCACTCTAATTTATAACCGAAGAACACCACTGGCCGGTAGGTCTGTTTCCCTAGTACCAGCATGGGAAACGTAGAAAGGCTGCCGCTCTCTGGCCGTTACCTGCAAAAGCAGGTTTAAAGCCTGAGCTAATGGTCACTTCATATGAACAAGTACTGCAGGGCTGTAAATGAAACCTGCCCTCAAAATGTCTTGAGGGAGATAATGGCCAAAATATTTCAAATGGTGACACATACTTTAAGAAAACACTGTGAAGAAATAAGCTCTAATCACAGCTGGAAAAATAAAAAGATCATGTCTTAAAGCTCAATTTCAACGCATTATGAGACACATGCAAATTCAACCACAAAGAGGTATCAGCTCACACCACTCAGAATAATCATCAGCAAAAACTACAAAGAATAAATCCTGAAGGTGCTGGGAAGAAATACATGCCCTCCACTTTAAGTGGGACGTAACCTGGAAAGAGCCACTAAGGAGAACAGAACAGAGGTGCCTTTAAAAAGTAAACATTGAGCTACCATATGATCCAGCAGACCTATTCCTGGACCTATAAACTAAGAAGACAGAATTGGAAGGACACAGCCACGCAAATCTGCATTGCACACTATTACAATAGCCAAGATATGGAAGTAACCAAAAAGTCCACCGACAGATGGGTGGACAAAGAAGAACTGCTACCTGTACAGATGGAATATGAGCTAGTGAAAAAATGAAACAATGCCATTTGCAGCACCGTAGATGAGTCTAGAAGTAATCACGCAACTTGGAGTAAGTGAGAAAGCGAAAGACACATATCCTATCATATCATATATAGGGGTTACCTAAAAAATGATACAAACAAAGATATTTCCACAGAGAAACACTATCATAGAATCAATATAAAAACGTATGGTTCACCAAATAGAAAGGTGTGAGGAATGGATACATTACCGTATTGAGGTTAACAGAGAGATACAAACACCTGTGAAATATGTAATCACCAAAGACCTACGCAATACCAAGAGAAGACTACTCAACATTGTGTCATAAGCTACCTGGGAAAAGGCTCCGAAGAAGAATAGATATATGTATATGTGTGAAAGAACCACATCTTGCACACCTAGAACAAACAAAACATTGTAATCAAGTTTGCTGTGATAAAAAATAAAAATTAAGTTAAAAATACCAACAAGAAGTAATGAGACATACATTAAAGGGCGTTTTCCTCTCACATGCCATTCTAATTTACAACCTAGAACACCACTTCCAGTAAGGCTCTGTTGACCTAGTAACCAGATTTGGAAAAGGAGAAATGCTGCCGCCATGTGGCCGATTCCCGCAAGAGCAGCTTTTAACCCACAGCTAATGGTCACTTACCATTCACAAGGACTCAGGGCTGTAAAGGACACCTGCCCTCAAAATTGTGCTGAGGTAGGGAATGGATAAAAAAAATTCAAAACAGGCAAAATTTTCAAGAAGATAGTATGAAGAGGTAAGTTTTACTCACTCTCTTTTTAAAGGAAGGAAAATGGATAAAAGCTCAGCCTCAGGAAGTATTAGACTCATGCAATCTAATCTACAAAAAGTCTTCAACTCACACCAGTCGACTGACCATTGGCAAAAAGTCTACAAACAATAAATGTGGAAGAGGTTTTAGAGAACTGTGTACCCTCTAGCTGCTGGTGAGATGTAAAAGGGTTAAACGCTAATAATGAGAACAGGAAAGAGCTGCGTTTAAAAGGAAAAATTGAGGTACCAGTCAATCCAGCAGGCGCACCAATGGGCCTCTCACCTGAGAAGACCAGAATGAAGAAGACCCGGGCTGCAAAAGCTGCACTGCAGCCTTATTCACAATAGACAAGACAGTGAAGCAACCAAAATGTCCATCTACAGATGAAAGGAAAAAGAAGAAGTGGTCCATGTACACAATGAATACTAGCCATGGAAAACAATGAAACACTGCTCTTTGAGGCCCCATAGATGATCTTGGAGATAATCACAGAACATGAGGTAAGTCGGAAAGCAAAAGTCCTATATCCTATGATATCACTTATAGGCGTTATCTAATAACTGACACAAATGAACATATTTCCACACAGAAAGTCAATCACAGACTTATTAAAAAAGAACTATGCTTATCTAAAAGTAAAGGTGGGGGGAATGGATAAATGAAGATTAGCGTTACCATATGTATACAAATACATATTATATACATATATCAAAAAGACCGACCATATAGCAAGGAAGGATTACGGATCACTGTAATAATTTACAAGGGAAGAGGATCTCTACATAAATAGGTATGTAGAATATGTAGTTGAACCAGAGTGTGTACACCTTGGACAAGCAACATTCTAACCATTACCCCAATTGAAAAAATTAAAACAACGAACTAGGAGTAATGAGACATAGACTTATGGGGGGTTTTCCTGGCACATTCCATTCAAATTTACAACCTAGACAAACGACTTCCAGAATGGCTCTGCTGCCCTAGTACCCAGATTTGGGAATGGAGAAATGCTGCATCCTTGTGCCGTTTCCCACAACAGCAGCTTTAAACCCACTGCAAAAGGTCACTAAATATTCACCAATTGCAGTTCTGTAAATGACACCTGCCCTCCAAAAAATACTGAGGTCGAAAATCGACCAAAAAATTCTAGAGTGCAACCTTCCAAAAAGAAAATTTGAAGAGGTATATTATACTCACACTTTTTTGCTTTTTTCTTTTAATAGAAAAGAAAAAGCCATGGAAAAATGATGAATTGTAGGAATTTTTACAGACATGTAAACCCAAATTACAAAAACCTATCAGCTCACACCAGTCATAATGGCCATCAAAAAAAATTCTGCCAACAATAAATGCTGACGTGATTGTGGAGAAATGCGTACCCTTGATTCTAAGGGGGACGTGGTAAGAGCCACTAATGAAAGCACAATGGAGTTGCCTTGAAAAGGTAAACGTTGAGCTCCCGTACCAGTCAATCAATCATACCCACTGCTGGGTCTATCACCTGAGAAAATGAAAATCAAAAATCACAGGCTGGCAATCCTGCACTCCAGCAATATTTACCATAGGCAACACTTGGAAGCAACGAAAATGTCCATCGACAGAGGAATGCACCAAGAAGAAGTGGTCCATGTACACAATGGAATATTAGCCATGGAAAACATTGAAGCACTGCTCTTTGAGGCACCATACTTGAGCCTGGAGATAATCACAAAACATGAAGTAGGTCGGAAAGCAAAACACCTATATCCTATATTATCACTTATGGCATTATCTAATAACTGACACAGATGAACATATTTCCAAAGAGAAAGACACTCACAGGCTTAGAAAACAAACTATGCTCATCTGAAAGGAAAGGAGGGGGGAAATTGAGAAATGAACATTAGTGTTACCATACATATACCAATACATATTATATACATGTATCAAAAACACCGAACATATAGCAAGGGAGGTCGACGGAACACTGTAATATTTTACATGGGAAGAGGATCTGTACATTAATAGACATACATAATGTACAAATGAACCAGATTGTGTACACCTAGGACAAACAATATTCTAAACTTTACCCAGATTAAAAAAATTTTAAAAACCCAGAAGAAGTAATGAGACATAAACTTATGGGGATTCCTCCTGGCAATTTCCATTCTAATTTACAACCTAGGACAATGACTTCCAGAAAGGCTCTGCTGCCCTAGTACCCAGATTGGGGAATGGAGAAATGCTACCTCCTTGTGGCCGTTTCCCACAACAGCAGCTTTGAACCCACTGCAAAAGGTCACTAAATTTTCACCAACTTGCAGTTCTGTAAATGATACCTGCCCTCCAGAAAATTTCTGGGGTCTAAAATCGACCAAAAAATTCAAAAGAGGGCAAGCTTCGAAGAAGACAAGTTCAAGAGCTATATTGTACTCACGGGTTTTTCTTTTAAGAGAAAAGAAAAAGGGGTAGGAATATGACGAATTTAAAAAATTTTAATGACATGCATACCCATATTACAAAAACCTATCAGCTCACAGCAGTCAGAATGGCCATTAGGAAAAATGCTGCAAAAAATAAACCGTGAAGGGAGTGTGGAGAAATGCGTACCTTCGGTTGTAAGGGGGGGCATGTAAAGAGCCACTAATGAAAACACAGTGTAGGTGCTTTGAAAAGGGAAACATTGAGCTACCAGTCAATCAATCACAACCACTGCTTGGCCTATCACCTGAGAAAATGAGAATCAAAAAGTCACAGGCTGGCAAACCTGTACGCCAGCAAGATTTACCATAGCCAGCACTTGGAAGCAATGAAAATGTCCATCAACCGAGGAATGCACCAAGAAGAAGTGGTCCACGTACACAATGGAATGTTACTCTAATAATAAATATAAACTCAATTTAAAAACAAACAAAAGCAAGGAGACATCAACATTTGTGGGTTTATCCGGGCACATTGCACTCTAATTTATAACCGAAGAACACCACTGGCCGGTAGGTCTGTTTCCCTAGTACCAGCATGGGAAACGTAGAAAGGCTGCCGCTCTCTGGCCGTTACCTGCAAAAGCAGGTTTAAAGCCTGAGCTAATGGTCACTTCATATGAACAAGTACTGCAGGGCTGTAAATGAAACCTGCCCTCAAAATGTCTTGAGGGAGATAATGGCCAAAATATTTCAAATGGTGACACATACTTTAAGAAAACACTGTGAAGAAATAAGCTCTAATCACAGCTGGAAAAATAAAAAGATCATGTCTTAAAGCTCAATTTCAACGCATTATGAGACACATGCAAATTCAACCACAAAGAGGTATCAGCTCACACCACTCAGAATAATCATCAGCAAAAACTACAAAGAATAAATCCTGAAGGTGCTGGGAAGAAATACATGCCCTCCACTTTAAGTGGGACGTAACCTGGAAAGAGCCACTAAGGAGAACAGAACAGAGGTGCCTTTAAAAAGTAAACATTGAGCTACCATATGATCCAGCAGACCTATTCCTGGACCTATAAACTAAGAAGACAGAATTGGAAGGACACAGCCACGCAAATCTGCATTGCACACTATTACAATAGCCAAGATATGGAAGTAACCAAAAAGTCCACCGACAGATGGGTGGACAAAGAAGAACTGCTACCTGTACAGATGGAATATGAGCTAGTGAAAAAATGAAACAATGCCATTTGCAGCACCGTAGATGAGTCTAGAAGTAATCACGCAACTTGGAGTAAGTGAGAAAGCGAAAGACACATATCCTATCATATCATATATAGGGGTTACCTAAAAAATGATACAAACAAAGATATTTCCACAGAGAAACACTATCATAGAATCAATATAAAAACGTATGGTTCACCAAATAGAAAGGTGTGAGGAATGGATACATTACCGTATTGAGGTTAACAGAGAGATACAAACACCTGTGAAATATGTAATCACCAAAGACCTACGCAATACCAAGAGAAGACTACTCAACATTGTGTCATAAGCTACCTGGGAAAAGGCTCCGAAGAAGAATAGATATATGTATATGTGTGAAAGAACCACATCTTGCACACCTAGAACAAACAAAACATTGTAATCAAGTTTGCTGTGATAAAAAATAAAAATTAAGTTAAAAATACCAACAAGAAGTAATGAGACATACATTAAAGGGCGTTTTCCTCTCACATGCCATTCTAATTTACAACCTAGAACACCACTTCCAGTAAGGCTCTGTTGACCTAGTAACCAGATTTGGAAAAGGAGAAATGCTGCCGCCATGTGGCCGATTCCCGCAAGAGCAGCTTTTAACCCACAGCTAATGGTCACTTACCATTCACAAGGACTCAGGGCTGTAAAGGACACCTGCCCTCAAAATTGTGCTGAGGTAGGGAATGGATAAAAAAAATTCAAAACAGGCAAAATTTTCAAGAAGATAGTATGAAGAGGTAAGTTTTACTCACTCTCTTTTTAAAGGAAGGAAAATGGATAAAAGCTCAGCCTCAGGAAGTATTAGACTCATGCAATCTAATCTACAAAAAGTCTTCAACTCACACCAGTCGACTGACCATTGGCAAAAAGTCTACAAACAATAAATGTGGAAGAGGTTTTAGAGAACTGTGTACCCTCTAGCTGCTGGTGAGATGTAAAAGGGTTAAACGCTAATAATGAGAACAGGAAAGAGCTGCGTTTAAAAGGAAAAATTGAGGTACCAGTCAATCCAGCAGGCGCACCAATGGGCCTCTCACCTGAGAAGACCAGAATGAAGAAGACCCGGGCTGCAAAAGCTGCACTGCAGCCTTATTCACAATAGACAAGACAGTGAAGCAACCAAAATGTCCATCTACAGATGAAAGGAAAAAGAAGAAGTGGTCCATGTACACAATGAATACTAGCCATGGAAAACAATGAAACACTGCTCTTTGAGGCCCCATAGATGATCTTGGAGATAATCACAGAACATGAGGTAAGTCGGAAAGCAAAAGTCCTATATCCTATGATATCACTTATAGGCGTTATCTAATAACTGACACAAATGAACATATTTCCACACAGAAAGTCAATCACAGACTTATTAAAAAAGAACTATGCTTATCTAAAAGTAAAGGTGGGGGGAATGGATAAATGAAGATTAGCGTTACCATATGTATACAAATACATATTATATACATATATCAAAAAGACCGACCATATAGCAAGGAAGGATTACGGATCACTGTAATAATTTACAAGGGAAGAGGATCTCTACATAAATAGGTATGTAGAATATGTAGTTGAACCAGAGTGTGTACACCTTGGACAAGCAACATTCTAACCATTACCCCAATTGAAAAAATTAAAACAACGAACTAGGAGTAATGAGACATAGACTTATGGGGGGTTTTCCTGGCACATTCCATTCAAATTTACAACCTAGACAAACGACTTCCAGAATGGCTCTGCTGCCCTAGTACCCAGATTTGGGAATGGAGAAATGCTGCATCCTTGTGCCGTTTCCCACAACAGCAGCTTTAAACCCACTGCAAAAGGTCACTAAATATTCACCAATTGCAGTTCTGTAAATGACACCTGCCCTCCAAAAAATACTGAGGTCGAAAATCGACCAAAAAATTCTAGAGTGCAACCTTCCAAAAAGAAAATTTGAAGAGGTATATTATACTCACACTTTTTTGCTTTTTTCTTTTAATAGAAAAGAAAAAGCCATGGAAAAATGATGAATTGTAGGAATTTTTACAGACATGTAAACCCAAATTACAAAAACCTATCAGCTCACACCAGTCATAATGGCCATCAAAAAAAATTCTGCCAACAATAAATGCTGACGTGATTGTGGAGAAATGCGTACCCTTGATTCTAAGGGGGACGTGGTAAGAGCCACTAATGAAAGCACAATGGAGTTGCCTTGAAAAGGTAAACGTTGAGCTACCGTACCAGTCAATCAATCATACCCACTGCTGGGTCTATCACCTGAGAAAATGAAAATCAAAAATCACAGGCTGGCAATCCTGCACTCCAGCAATATTTACCATAGGCAACACTTGGAAGCAACGAAAATGTCCATCGACAGAGGAATGCACCAAGAAGAAGTGGTCCATGTACACAATGGAATATTAGCCATGGAAAACATTGAAGCACTGCTCTTTGAGGCACCATACTTGAGCCTGGAGATAATCACAAAACATGAAGTAGGTCGGAAAGCAAAACACCTATATCCTATATTATCACTTATGGCATTATCTAATAACTGACACAGATGAACATATTTCCAAAGAGAAAGACACTCACAGGCTTAGAAAACAAACTATGCTCATCTGAAAGGAAAGGAGGGGGGAAATTGAGAAATGAACATTAGTGTTACCATACATATACCAATACATATTATATACATGTATCAAAAACACCGAACATATAGCAAGGGAGGTCGACGGAACACTGTAATATTTTACATGGGAAGAGGATCTGTACATTAATAGACATACATAATGTACAAATGAACCAGATTGTGTACACCTAGGACAAACAATATTCTAAACTTTACCCAGATTAAAAAAATTTTAAAAACCCAGAAGAAGTAATGAGACATAAACTTATGGGGATTCCTCCTGGCAATTTCCATTCTAATTTACAACCTAGGACAATGACTTCCAGAAAGGCTCTGCTGCCCTAGTACCCAGATTGGGGAATGGAGAAATGCTACCTCCTTGTGGCCGTTTCCCACAACAGCAGCTTTGAACCCACTGCAAAAGGTCACTAAATTTTCACCAACTTGCAGTTCTGTAAATGATACCTGCCCTCCAGAAAATTTCTGGGGTCTAAAATCGACCAAAAAATTCAAAAGAGGGCAAGCTTCGAAGAAGACAAGTTCAAGAGCTATATTGTACTCACGGGTTTTTCTTTTAAGAGAAAAGAAAAAGGGGTAGGAATATGACGAATTTAAAAAATTTTAATGACATGCATACCCATATTACAAAAACCTATCAGCTCACAGCAGTCAGAATGGCCATTAGGAAAAATGCTGCAAAAAATAAACCGTGAAGGGAGTGTGGAGAAATGCGTACCTTCGGTTGTAAGGGGGGGCATGTAAAGAGCCACTAATGAAAACACAGTGTAGGTGCTTTGAAAAGGGAAACATTGAGCTACCAGTCAATCAATCACAACCACTGCTTGGCCTATCACCTGAGAAAATGAGAATCAAAAAGTCACAGGCTGGCAAACCTGTACGCCAGCAAGATTTACCATAGCCAGCACTTGGAAGCAATGAAAATGTCCATCAACCGAGGAATGCACCAAGAAGAAGTGGTCCACGTACACAATGGAATGTTACTCTAATAATAAATATAAACTCAATTTAAAAACAAACAAAAGCAAGGAGACATCAACATTTGTGGGTTTATCCGGGCACATTGCACTCTAATTTATAACCGAAGAACACCACTGGCCGGTAGGTCTGTTTCCCTAGTACCAGCATGGGAAACGTAGAAAGGCTGCCGCTCTCTGGCCGTTACCTGCAAAAGCAGGTTTAAAGCCTGAGCTAATGGTCACTTCATATGAACAAGTACTGCAGGGCTGTAAATGAAACCTGCCCTCAAAATGTCTTGAGGGAGATAATGGCCAAAATATTTCAAATGGTGACACATACTTTAAGAAAACACTGTGAAGAAATAAGCTCTAATCACAGCTGGAAAAATAAAAAGATCATGTCTTAAAGCTCAATTTCAACGCATTATGAGACACATGCAAATTCAACCACAAAGAGGTATCAGCTCACACCACTCAGAATAATCATCAGCAAAAACTACAAAGAATAAATCCTGAAGGTGCTGGGAAGAAATACATGCCCTCCACTTTAAGTGGGACGTAACCTGGAAAGAGCCACTAAGGAGAACAGAACAGAGGTGCCTTTAAAAAGTAAACATTGAGCTACCATATGATCCAGCAGACCTATTCCTGGACCTATAAACTAAGAAGACAGAATTGGAAGGACACAGCCACGCAAATCTGCATTGCACACTATTACAATAGCCAAGATATGGAAGTAACCAAAAAGTCCACCGACAGATGGGTGGACAAAGAAGAACTGCTACCTGTACAGATGGAATATGAGCTAGTGAAAAAATGAAACAATGCCATTTGCAGCACCGTAGATGAGTCTAGAAGTAATCACGCAACTTGGAGTAAGTGAGAAAGCGAAAGACACATATCCTATCATATCATATATAGGGGTTACCTAAAAAATGATACAAACAAAGATATTTCCACAGAGAAACACTATCATAGAATCAATATAAAAACGTATGGTTCACCAAATAGAAAGGTGTGAGGAATGGATACATTACCGTATTGAGGTTAACAGAGAGATACAAACACCTGTGAAATATGTAATCACCAAAGACCTACGCAATACCAAGAGAAGACTACTCAACATTGTGTCATAACCTACCTGGGAAAAGGCTCGGAAGAAGAATAGATATATGTATATGTGTGAAAGAACCACATCTTGCACACCTAGAACAAACAAAACATTGTAATCAAGTTTGCTGTGATAAAAAATAAAAATTAAGTTAAAAATACCAACAAGAAGTAATGAGACATACATTAAAGGGCGTTTTCCTCTCACATGCCATTCTAATTTACAACCTAGAACACCACTTCCAGTAAGGCTCTGTTGACCTAGTAACCAGATTTGGAAAAGGAGAAATGCTGCCGCCATGTGGCCGATTCCCGCAAGAGCAGCTTTTAACCCACAGCTAATGGTCACTTACCATTCACAAGGACTCAGGGCTGTAAAGGACACCTGCCCTCAAAATTGTGCTGAGGTAGGGAATGGATAAAAAAAATTCAAAACAGGCAAAATTTTCAAGAAGATAGTATGAAGAGGTAAGTTTTACTCACTCTCTTTTTAAAGGAAGGAAAATGGATAAAAGCTCAGCCTCAGGAAGTATTAGACTCATGCAATCTAATCTACAAAAAGTCTTCAACTCACACCAGTCGACTGACCATTGGCAAAATGTCTACAAACAATAAATGCGGAAGAGGTTTTAGAGAACTGTGTACCCTCTAGCTGCTGGTGAGATGTAAAAGGGTTAAACGCTAATAATGAGAACAGGAAAGAGCTGCGTTTAAAAGGAAAAATTGAGGTACCAGTCAATCCAGCAGGCGCACCAATGGGCCTCTCACCTGAGAAGACCAGAATGAAGAAGACCCGGGCTGCAAAAGCTGCACTGCAGCCTTATTCACAATAGACAAGACAGTGAAGCAACCAAAATGTCCATCTACAGATGAAAGGAAAAAGAAGAAGTGGTCCATGTACACAATGAATACTAGCCATGGAAAACAATGAAACACTGCTCTTTGAGGCCCCATAGATGATCTTGGAGATAATCACAGAACATGAGGTAAGTCGGAAAGCAAAAGTCCTATATCCTATGATATCACTTATAGGCGTTATCTAATAACTGACACAAATGAACATATTTCCACACAGAAAGTCAATCACAGACTTATTAAAAAAGAACTATGCTTATCTAAAAGTAAAGGTGGGGGGAATGGATAAATGAAGATTAGCGTTACCATATGTATACAAATACATATTATATACATATATCAAAAAGACCGACCATATAGCAAGGAAGGATTACGGATCACTGTAATAATTTACAAGGGAAGAGGATCTCTACATAAATAGGTATGTAGAATATGTAGTTGAACCAGAGTGTGTACACCTTGGACAAGCAACATTCTAACCATTACCCCAATTGAAAAAATTAAAACAACGAACTAGGAGTAATGAGACATAGACTTATGGGGGGTTTTCCTGGCACATTCCATTCAAATTTACAACCTAGACAAACGACTTCCAGAATGGCTCTGCTGCCCTAGTACCCAGATTTGGGAATGGAGAAATGCTGCATCCTTGTGCCATTTCCCACAACAGCAGCTTTAAACCCACTGCAAAAGGTCACTAAATATTCACCAATTGCAGTTCTGTAAATGACACCTGCCCTCCAAAAAATACTGAGGTCGAAAATCGACCAAAAAATTCTAGAGTGCAACCTTCCAAAAAGAAAATTTGAAGAGGTATATTATACTCACACTTTTTTGCTTTTTTCTTTTAATAGAAAAGAAAAAGCCATGGAAAAATGATGAATTGTAGGAATTTTTACAGACATGTAAACCCAAATTACAAAAACCTATCAGCTCACACCAGTCATAATGGCCATCAAAAAAAATTCTGCCAACAATAAATGCTGACGTGATTGTGGAGAAATGCGTACCCTTGATTCTAAGGGGGACGTGGTAAGAGCCACTAATGAAAGCACAATGGAGTTGCCTTGAAAAGGTAAACGTTGAGCTACCGTACCAGTCAATCAATCATACCCACTGCTGGGTCTATCACCTGAGAAAATGAAAATCAAAAATCACAGGCTGGCAATCCTGCACTCCAGCAATATTTACCATAGGCAACACTTGGAAGCAACGAAAATGTCCATCGACAGAGGAATGCACCAAGAAGAAGTGGTCCATGTACACAATGGAATATTAGCCATGGAAAACATTGAAGCACTGCTCTTTGAGGCACCATACTTGAGCCTGGAGATAATCACAAAACATGAAGTAGGTCGGAAAGCAAAACACCTATATCCTATATTATCACTTATGGCATTATCTAATAACTGACACAGATGAACATATTTCCAAAGAGAAAGACACTCACAGGCTTAGAAAACAAACTATGCTCATCTGAAAGGAAAGGAGGGGGGAAATTGAGAAATGAACATTAGTGTTACCATACATATACAAATACATATTATATACATGTATCAAAAACACCGAACATATAGCAAGGGAGGTCGACGGAACACTGTAATATTTTACATGGGAAGAGGATCTGTACATTAATAGACATACATAATGTACAAATGAACCAGATTGTGTACACCTAGGACAAACAATATTCTAAACTTTACCCAGATTAAAAAAATTTTAAAAACCAAGAAGAAGTAATGAGACATAAACTTATGGGGATTCCTCCTGGCAATTTCCATTCTAATTTACAACCTAGGACAATGACTTCCAGAAAGGCTCTGCTGCCCTAGTACCCAGATTGGGGAATGGAGAAATGCTACCTCCTTGTGGCCGTTTCCCACAACAGCAGCTTTGAACCCACTGCAAAAGGTCACTAAATTTTCACCAACTTGCAGTTCTGTAAATGATACCTGCCCTCCAGAAAATTTCTGGGGTCTAAAATCGACCAAAAAATTCAAAAGAGGGCAAGCTTCGAAGAAGACAAGTTCAAGAGCTATATTGTACTCACGGGTTTTTCTTTTAAGAGAAAAGAAAAAGGGGTAGGAATATGACGAATTTAAAAAATTTTAATGACATGCATACCCATATTACAAAAACCTATCAGCTCACAGCAGTCAGAATGGCCATTAGGAAAAATGCTGCAAAAAATAAACCGTGAAGGGAGTGTGGAGAAATGCGTACCTTCGGTTGTAAGGGGGGGCATGTAAAGAGCCACTAATGAAAACACAGTGTAGGTGCTTTGAAAAGGGAAACATTGAGCTACCAGTCAATCAATCACAACCACTGCTTGGCCTATCACCTGAGAAAATGAGAATCAAAAAGTCACAGGCTGGCAAACCTGTACGCCAGCAAGATTTACCATAGCCAGCACTTGGAAGCAATGAAAATGTCCATCAACCGAGGAATGCACCAAGAAGAAGTGGTCCACGTACACAATGGAATGTTACTCTAATAATAAATATAAACTCAATTTAAAAACAAACAAAAGCAAGGAGACATCAACATTTGTGGGTTTATCCGGGCACATTGCACTCTAATTTATAACCGAAGAACACCACTGGCCGGTAGGTCTGTTTCCCTAGTACCAGCATGGGAAACGTAGAAAGGCTGCCGCTCTCTGGCCGTTACCTGCAAAAGCAGGTTTAAAGCCTGAGCTAATGGTCACTTCATATGAACAAGTACTGCAGGGCTGTAAATGAAACCTGCCCTCAAAATGTCTTGAGGGAGATAATGGCCAAAATATTTCAAATGGTGACACATACTTTAAGAAAACACTGTGAAGAAATAAGCTCTAATCACAGCTGGAAAAATAAAAAGATCATGTCTTAAAGCTCAATTTCAACGCATTATGAGACACATGCAAATTCAACCACAAAGAGGTATGAGCTCACACCACTCAGAATAATCATCAGCAAAAACTACAAAGAATAAATCCTGAAGGTGCTGGGAAGAAATACATGCCCTCCACTTTAAGTGGGACGTAACCTGGAAAGAGCCACTAAGGAGAACAGAACAGAGGTGCCTTTAAAAAGTAAACATTGAGCTACCATATGATCCAGCAGACCTATTCCTGGACCTATAAACTAAGAAGACAGAATTGGAAGGACACAGCCACGCAAATCTGCATTGCACACTATTACAATAGCCAAGATATGGAAGTAACCAAAAAGTCCACCGACAGATGGGTGGACAAAGAAGAACTGCTACCTGTACAGATGGAATATGAGCTAGTGAAAAAATGAAACAATGCCATTTGCAGCACCGTAGATGAGTCTAGAAGTAATCACGCAACTTGGAGTAAGTGAGAAAGCGAAAGACACATATCCTATCATATCATATATAGGGGTTACCTAAAAAATGATACAAACAAAGATATTTCCACAGAGAAACACTATCATAGAATCAATATAAAAACGTATGGTTCACCAAATAGAAAGGTGTGAGGAATGGATACATTACCGTATTGAGGTTAACAGAGAGATACAAACACCTGTGAAATATGTAATCACCAAAGACCTACGCAATACCAAGAGAAGACTACTCAACATTGTGTCATAACCTACCTGGGAAAAGGCTCGGAAGAAGAATAGATATATGTATATGTGTGAAAGAACCACATCTTGCACACCTAGAACAAACAAAACATTGTAATCAAGTTTGCTGTGATAAAAAATAAAAATTAAGTTAAAAATACCAACAAGAAGTAATGAGACATACATTAAAGGGCGTTTTCCTCTCACATGCCATTCTAATTTACAACCTAGAACACCACTTCCAGTAAGGCTCTGTTGACCTAGTAACCAGATTTGGAAAAGGAGAAATGCTGCCGCCATGTGGCCGATTCCCGCAAGAGCAGCTTTTAACCCACAGCTAATGGTCACTTACCATTCACAAGGACTCAGGGCTGTAAAGGACACCTGCCCTCAAAATTGTGCTGAGGTAGGGAATGGATAAAAAAAATTCAAAACAGGCAAAATTTTCAAGAAGATAGTATGAAGAGGTAAGTTTTACTCACTCTCTTTTTAAAGGAAGGAAAATGGATAAAAGCTCAGCCTCAGGAAGTATTAGACTCATGCAATCTAATCTACAAAAAGTCTTCAACTCACACCAGTCGACTGACCATTGGCAAAATGTCTACAAACAATAAATGCGGAAGAGGTTTTAGAGAACTGTGTACCCTCTAGCTGCTGGTGAGATGTAAAAGGGTTAAACGCTAATAATGAGAACAGGAAAGAGCTGCGTTTAAAAGGAAAAATTGAGGTACCAGTCAATCCAGCAGGCGCACCAATGGGCCTCTCACCTGAGAAGACCAGAATGAAGAAGACCCGGGCTGCAAAAGCTGCACTGCAGCCTTATTCACAATAGACAAGACAGTGAAGCAACCAAAATGTCCATCTACAGATGAAAGGAAAAAGAAGAAGTGGTCCATGTACACAATGAATACTAGCCATGGAAAACAATGAAACACTGCTCTTTGAGGCCCCATAGATGATCTTGGAGATAATCACAGAACATGAGGTAAGTCGGAAAGCAAAAGTCCTATATCCTATGATATCACTTATAGGCGTTATCTAATAACTGACACAAATGAACATATTTCCACACAGAAAGTCAATCACAGACTTATTAAAAAAGAACTATGCTTATCTAAAAGTAAAGGTGGGGGGAATGGATAAATGAAGATTAGCGTTACCATATGTATACAAATACATATTATATACATATATCAAAAAGACCGACCATATAGCAAGGAAGGATTACGGATCACTGTAATAATTTACAAGGGAAGAGGATCTCTACATAAATAGGTATGTAGAATATGTAGTTGAACCAGAGTGTGTACACCTTGGACAAGCAACATTCTAACCATTACCCCAATTGAAAAAATTAAAACAACGAACTAGGAGTAATGAGACATAGACTTATGGGGGGTTTTCCTGGCACATTCCATTCAAATTTACAACCTAGACAAACGACTTCCAGAATGGCTCTGCTGCCCTAGTACCCAGATTTGGGAATGGAGAAATGCTGCATCCTTGTGCCATTTCCCACAACAGCAGCTTTAAACCCACTGCAAAAGGTCACTAAATATTCACCAATTGCAGTTCTGTAAATGACACCTGCCCTCCAAAAAATACTGAGGTCGAAAATCGACCAAAAAATTCTAGAGTGCAACCTTCCAAAAAGAAAATTTGAAGAGGTATATTATACTCACACTTTTTTGCTTTTTTCTTTTAATAGAAAAGAAAAAGCCATGGAAAAATGATGAATTGTAGGAATTTTTACAGACATGTAAACCCAAATTACAAAAACCTATCAGCTCACACCAGTCATAATGGCCATCAAAAAAAATTCTGCCAACAATAAATGCTGACGTGATTGTGGAGAAATGCGTACCCTTGATTCTAAGGGGGACGTGGTAAGAGCCACTAATGAAAGCACAATGGAGTTGCCTTGAAAAGGTAAGCGTTGAGCTACCGTACCAGTCAATCAATCATACCCACTGCTGGGTCTATCACCTGAGAAAATGAAAATCAAAAATCACAGGCTGGCAATCCTGCACTCCAGCAATATTTACCATAGGCAACACTTGGAAGCAACGAAAATGTCCATCGACAGAGGAATGCACCAAGAAGAAGTGGTCCATGTACACAATGGAATATTAGCCATGGAAAACATTGAAGCACTGCTCTTTGAGGCACCATACTTGAGCCTGGAGATAATCACAAAACATGAAGTAGGTCGGAAAGCAAAACACCTATATCCTATATTATCACTTATGGCATTATCTAATAACTGACACAGATGAACATATTTCCAAAGAGAAAGACACTCACAGGCTTAGAAAACAAACTATGCTCATCTGAAAGGAAAGGAGGGGGGAAATTGAGAAATGAACATTAGTGTTACCATACATATACAAATACATATTATATACATGTATCAAAAACACCGAACATATAGCAAGGGAGGTCGACGGAACACTGTAATATTTTACATGGGAAGAGGATCTGTACATTAATAGACATACATAATGTACAAATGAACCAGATTGTGTACACCTAGGACAAACAATATTCTAAACTTTACCCAGATTAAAAAAATTTTAAAAACCCAGAAGAAGTAATGAGACATAAACTTATGGGGATTCCTCCTGGCAATTTCCATTCTAATTTACAACCTAGGACAATGACTTCCAGAAAGGCTCTGCTGCCCTAGTACCCAGATTGGGGAATGGAGAAATGCTACCTCCTTGTGGCCGTTTCCCACAACAGCAGCTTTGAACCCACTGCAAAAGGTCACTAAATTTTCACCAACTTGCAGTTCTGTAAATGATACCTGCCCTCCAGAAAATTTCTGGGGTCTAAAATCGACCAAAAAATTCAAAAGAGGGCAAGCTTCGAAGAAGACAAGTTCAAGAGCTATATTGTACTCACGGGTTTTTCTTTTAAGAGAAAAGAAAAAGGGGTAGGAATATGACGAATTTAAAAAATTTTAATGACATGCATACCCATATTACAAAAACCTATCAGCTCACAGCAGTCAGAATGGCCATTAGGAAAAATGCTGCAAAAAATAAACCGTGAAGGGAGTGTGGAGAAATGCGTACCTTCGGTTGTAAGGGGGGGCATGTAAAGAGCCACTAATGAAAACACAGTGTAGGTGCTTTGAAAAGGGAAACATTGAGCTACCAGTCAATCAATCACAACCACTGCTTGGCCTATCACCTGAGAAAATGAGAATCAAAAAGTCACAGGCTGGCAAACCTGTACGCCAGCAAGATTTACCATAGCCAGCACTTGGAAGCAATGAAAATGTCCATCAACCGAGGAATGCACCAAGAAGAAGTGGTCCACGTACACAATGGAATGTTACTCTAATAATAAATATAAACTCAATTTAAAAACAAACAAAAGCAAGGAGACATCAACATTTGTGGGTTTATCCGGGCACATTGCACTCTAATTTATAACCGAAGAACACCACTGGCCGGTAGGTCTGTTTCCCTAGTACCAGCATGGGAAACGTAGAAAGGCTGCCGCTCTCTGGCCGTTACCTGCAAAAGCAGGTTTAAAGCCTGAGCTAATGGTCACTTCATATGAACAAGTACTGCAGGGCTGTAAATGAAACCTGCCCTCAAAATGTCTTGAGGGAGATAATGGCCAAAATATTTCAAATGGTGACACATACTTTAAGAAAACACTGTGAAGAAATAAGCTCTAATCACAGCTGGAAAAATAAAAAGATCATGTCTTAAAGCTCAATTTCAACGCATTATGAGACACATGCAAATTCAACCACAAAGAGGTATCAGCTCACACCACTCAGAATAATCATCAGCAAAAACTACAAAGAATAAATCCTGAAGGTGCTGGGAAGAAATACATGCCCTCCACTTTAAGTGGGACGTAACCTGGAAAGAGCCACTAAGGAGAACAGAACAGAGGTGCCTTTAAAAAGTAAACATTGAGCTACCATATGATCCAGCAGACCTATTCCTGGACCTATAAACTAAGAAGACAGAATTGGAAGGACACAGCCACGCAAATCTGCATTGCACACTATTACAATAGCCAAGATATGGAAGTAACCAAAAAGTCCACCGACAGATGGGTGGACAAAGAAGAACTGCTACCTGTACAGATGGAATATGAGCTAGTGAAAAAATGAAACAATGCCATTTGCAGCACCGTAGATGAGTCTAGAAGTAATCACGCAACTTGGAGTAAGTGAGAAAGCGAAAGACACATATCCTATCATATCATATATAGGGGTTACCTAAAAAATGATACAAACAAAGATATTTCCACAGAGAAACACTATCATAGAATCAATATAAAAACGTATGGTTCACCAAATAGAAAGGTGTGAGGAATGGATACATTACCGTATTGAGGTTAACAGAGAGATACAAACACCTGTGAAATATGTAATCACCAAAGACCTACGCAATACCAAGAGAAGACTACTCAACATTGTGTCATAAGCTACCTGGGAAAAGGCTCCGAAGAAGAATAGATATATGTATATGTGTGAAAGAACCACATCTTGCACACCTAGAACAAACAAAACATTGTAATCAAGTTTGCTGTGATAAAAAATAAAAATTAAGTTAAAAATACCAACAAGAAGTAATGAGACATACATTAAAGGGCGTTTTCCTCTCACATGCCATTCTAATTTACAACCTAGAACACCACTTCCAGTAAGGCTCTGTTGACCTAGTAACCAGATTTGGAAAAGGAGAAATGCTGCCGCCATGTGGCCGATTCCCGCAAGAGCAGCTTTTAACCCACAGCTAATGGTCACTTACCATTCACAAGGACTCAGGGCTGTAAAGGACACCTGCCCTCAAAATTGTGCTGAGGTAGGGAATGGATAAAAAAAATTCAAAACAGGCAAAATTTTCAAGAAGATAGTATGAAGAGGTAAGTTTTACTCACTCTCTTTTTAAAGGAAGGAAAATGGATAAAAGCTCAGCCTCAGGAAGTATTAGACTCATGCAATCTAATCTACAAAAAGTCTTCAACTCACACCAGTCGACTGACCATTGGCAAAAAGTCTACAAACAATAAATGCGGAAGAGGTTTTAGAGAACTGTGTACCCTCTAGCTGCTGGTGAGATGTAAAAGGGTTAAACGCTAATAATGAGAACAGGAAAGAGCTGCGTTTAAAAGGAAAAATTGAGGTACCAGTCAATCCAGCAGGCGCACCAATGGGCCTCTCACCTGAGAAGACCAGAATGAAGAAGACCCGGGCTGCAAAAGCTGCACTGCAGCCTTATTCACAATAGACAAGACAGTGAAGCAACCAAAATGTCCATCTACAGATGAAAGGAAAAAGAAGAAGTGGTCCATGTACACAATGAATACTAGCCATGGAAAACAATGAAACACTGCTCTTTGAGGCCCCATAGATGACCTTGGAGATAATCACAGAACATGAGGTAAGTCGGAAAGCAAAAGTCCTATATCCTATGATATCACTTATAGGCGTTATCTAATAACTGACACAAATGAACATATTTCCACACAGAAAGTCAATCACAGACTTATTAAAAAAGAACTATGCTTATCTAAAAGTAAAGGTGGGGGGAATGGATAAATGAAGATTAGCGTTACCATATGTATACAAATACATATTATATACATATATCAAAAAGACCGACCATATAGCAAGGAAGGATTACGGATCACTGTAATAATTTACAAGGGAAGAGGATCTCTACATAAATAGGTATGTAGAATATGTAGTTGAACCAGAGTGTGTACACCTTGGACAAGCAACATTCTAACCATTACCCCAATTGAAAAAATTAAAACAACGAACTAGGAGTAATGAGACATAGACTTATGGGAGGTTTTCCTGGCACATTCCATTCAAATTTACAACCTAGACAAACGACTTCCAGAATGGCTCTGCTGCCCTAGTACCCAGATTTGGGAATGGAGAAATGCTGCATCCTTGTGCCGTTTCCCACAACAGCAGCTTTAAACCCACTGCAAAAGGTCACTAAATATTCACCAGTTGCAGTTCTGTAAATGACACCTGCCCTCCAAAAAATACTGAGGTCGAAAATCGACCAAAAAATTCTAGAGTGCAACCTTCCAAAAAGAAAATTTGAAGAGGTATATTATACTCACACTTTTTTGCTTTTTTCTTTTAATAGAAAAGAAAAAGCCGTGGAAAAATGATGAATTGTAGGAATTTTTACAGACATGTAAACCCAAATTACAAAAACCTATCAGCTCACACCAGTCATAATGGCCATCAAAAAAAATTCTGCCAACAATAAATGCTGACGTGATTGTGGAGAAATGCGTACCCTTGATTCTAAGGGGGACGTGGTAAGAGCCACTAATGAAAGCACAATGGAGTTGCCTTGAAAAGGTAAACGTTGAGCTACCGTACCAGTCAATCAATCATACCCACTGCTGGGTCTATCACCTGAGAAAATGAAAATCAAAAATCACAGGCTGGCAATCCTGCACTCCAGCAATATTTACCATAGGCAACACTTGGAAGCAACGAAAATGTCCATCGACAGAGGAATGCACCAAGAAGAAGTGGTCCATGTACACAATGGAATATTAGCCATGGAAAACATTGAAGCACTGCTCTTTGAGGCACCATACTTGAGCCTGGAGATAATCACAAAACATGAAGTAGGTCGGAAAGCAAAACACCTATATCCTATATTATCACTTATGGCATTATCTAATAACTGACACAGATGAACATATTTCCAAAGAGAAAGACACTCACAGGCTTAGAAAACAAACTATGCTCATCTGAAAGGAAAGGAGGGGGGAAATTGAGAAATGAACTTTAGTGTTACCATACATATACCAATACATATTATATACATGTATCAAAAACACCGAACATATAGCAAGGGAGGTCGACGGAACACTGTAATATTTTACATGGGAAGAGGATCTGTACATTAATAGACATACATAATGTACAAATGAACCAGATTGTGTACACCTAGGACAAACAATATTCTAAACTTTACCCAGATTAAAAAAATTTTAAAAACCCAGAAGAAGTAATGAGACATAAACTTATGGGGATTCCTCCTGGCAATTTCCATTCTAATTTACAACCTAGGACAATGACTTCCAGAAAGGCTCTGCTGCCCTAGTACCCAGATTGGGGAATGGAGAAATGCTACCTCCTTGTGGCCGTTTCCCACAACAGCAGCTTTGAACCCACTGCAAAAGGTCACTAAATTTTCACCAACTTGCAGTTCTGTAAATGATACCTGCCCTCCAGAAAATTTCTGGGGTCTAAAATCGACCAAAAAATTCAAAAGAGGGCAAGCTTCGAAGAAGACAAGTTCAAGAGCTATATTGTACTCACGGGTTTTTCTTTTAAGAGAAAAGAAAAAGGGGTAGGAATATGACGAATTTAAAAAATTTTAATGACATGCATACCCATATTACAAAAACCTATCAGCTCACAGCAGTCAGAATGGCCATTAGGAAAAATGCTGCAAAAAATAAACCGTGAAGGGAGTGTGGAGAAATGCGTACCTTCGGTTGTAAGGGGGGGCATGTAAAGAGCCACTAATGAAAACACAGTGTAGGTGCTTTGAAAAGGGAAACATTGAGCTACCAGTCAATCAATCACAACCACTGCTTGGCCTATCACCTGAGAAAATGAGAATCAAAAAGTCACAGGCTGGCAAACCTGTACGCCAGCAAGATTTACCATAGCCAGCACTTGGAAGCAATGAAAATGTCCATCAACCGAGGAATGCACCAAGAAGAAGTGGTCCACGTACACAATGGAATGTTACTCTAATAATAAATATAAACTCAATTTAAAAACAAACAAAAGCAAGGAGACATCAACATTTGTGGGTTTATCCGGGCACATTGCACTCTAATTTATAACCGAAGAACACCACTGGCCGGTAGGTCTGTTTCCCTAGTACCAGCATGGGAAACGTAGAAAGGCTGCCGCTCTCTGGCCGTTACCTGCAAAAGCAGGTTTAAAGCCTGAGCTAATGGTCACTTCATAAGAACAAGTACTGCAGGGCTGTAAATGAAACCTGCCCTCAAAATGTCTTGAGGGAGATAATGGCCAAAATATTTCAAATGGTGACACATACTTTAAGAAAACACTGTGAAGAAATAAGCTCTAATCACAGCTGGAAAAATAAAAAGATCATGTCTTAAAGCTCAATTTCAACGCATTATGAGACACATGCAAATTCAACCACAAAGAGGTATCAGCTCACACCACTCAGAATAATCATCAGCAAAAACTACAAAGAATAAATCCTGAAGGTGCTGGGAAGAAATACATGCCCTCCACTTTAAGTGGGACGTAACCTGGAAAGAGCCACTAAGGAGAACAGAACAGAGGTGCCTTTAAAAAGTAAACATTGAGCTACCATATGATCCAGCAGACCTATTCCTGGACCTATAAACTAAGAAGACAGAATTGGAAGGACACAGCCACGCAAATCTGCATTGCACACTATTACAATAGCCAAGATATGGAAGTAACCAAAAAGTCCACCGACAGATGGGTGGACAAAGAAGAACTGCTACCTGTACAGATGGAATATGAGCTAGTGAAAAAATGAAACAATGCCATTTGCAGCACCGTAGATGAGTCTAGAAGTAATCACGCAACTTGGAGTAAGTGAGAAAGCGAAAGACACATATCCTATCATATCATATATAGGGGTTACCTAAAAAATGATACAAACAAAGATATTTCCACAGAGAAACACTATCATAGAATCAATATAAAAACGTATGGTTCACCAAATAGAAAGGTGTGAGGAATGGATACATTACCGTATTGAGGTTAACAGAGAGATACAAACACCTGTGAAATATGTAATCACCAAAGACCTACGCAATACCAAGAGAAGACTACTCAACATTGTGTCATAACCTACCTGGGAAAAGGCTCCGAAGAAGAATAGATATATGTATATGTGTGAAAGAACCACATCTTGCACACCTAGAACAAACAAAACATTGTAATCAAGTTTGCTGTGATAAAAAATAAAAATTAAGTTAAAAATACCAACAAGAAGTAATGAGACATACATTAAAGGGCGTTTTCCTCTCACATGCCATTCTAATTTACAACCTAGAACACCACTTCCAGTAAGGCTCTGTTGACCTAGTAACCAGATTTGGAAAAGGAGAAATGCTGCCGCCATGTGGCCGATTCCCGCAAGAGCAGCTTTTAACCCACAGCTAATGGTCACTTACCATTCACAAGGACTCAGGGCTGTAAAGGACACCTGCCCTCAAAATTGTGCTGAGGTAGGGAATGGATAAAAAAAATTCAAAACAGGCAAAATTTTCAAGAAGATAGTATGAAGAGGTAAGTTTTACTCACTCTCTTTTTAAAGGAAGGAAAATGGATAAAAGCTCAGCCTCAGGAAGTATTAGACTCATGCAATCTAATCTACAAAAAGTCTTCAACTCACACCAGTCGACTGACCATTGGCAAAAAGTCTACAAACAATAAATGCGGAAGAGGTTTTAGAGAACTGTGTACCCTCTAGCTGCTGGTGAGATGTAAAAGGGTTAAACGCTAATAATGAGAACAGGAAAGAGCTGCGTTTAAAAGGAAAAATTGAGGTACCAGTCAATCCAGCAGGCGCACCAATGGGCCTCTCACCTGAGAAGACCAGAATGAAGAAGACCCGGGCTGCAAAAGCTGCACTGCAGCCTTATTCACAATAGACAAGACAGTGAAGCAACCAAAATGTCCATCTACAGATGAAAGGAAAAAGAAGAAGTGGTCCATGTACACAATGAATACTAGCCATGGAAAACAATGAAACACTGCTCTTTGAGGCCCCATAGATGATCTTGGAGATAATCACAGAACATGAGGTAAGTCGGAAAGCAAAAGTCCTATATCCTATGATATCACTTATAGGCGTTATCTAATAACTGACACAAATGAACATATTTCCACACAGAAAGTCAATCACAGACTTATTAAAAAAGAACTATGCTTATCTAAAAGTAAAGGTGGGGGGAATGGATAAATGAAGATTAGCGTTACCATATGTATACAAATACATATTATATACATATATCAAAAAGACCGACCATATAGCAAGGAAGGATTACGGATCACTGTAATAATTTACAAGGGAAGAGGATCTCTACATAAATAGGTATGTAGAATATGTAGTTGAACCAGAGTGTGTACACCTTGGACAAGCAACATTCTAACCATTACCCCAATTGAAAAAATTAAAACAACGAACTAGGAGTAATGAGACATAGACTTATGGGGGGTTTTCCTGGCACATTCCATTCAAATTTACAACCTAGACAAACGACTTCCAGAATGGCTCTGCTGCCCTAGTACCCAGATTTGGGAATGGAGAAATGCTGCATCCTTGTGCCGTTTCCCACAACAGCAGCTTTAAACCCACTGCAAAAGGTCACTAAATATTCACCAATTGCAGTTCTGTAAATGACACCTGCCCTCCAAAAAATACTGAGGTCGAAAATCGACCAAAAAATTCTAGAGTGCAACCTTCCAAAAAGAAAATTTGAAGAGGTATATTATACTCACACTTTTTTGCTTTTTTCTTTTAATAGAAAAGAAAAAGCCATGGAAAAATGATGAATTGTAGGAATTTTTACAGACATGTAAACCCAAATTACAAAAACCTATCAGCTCACACCAGTCATAATGGCCATCAAAAAAAATTCTGCCAACAATAAATGCTGACGTGATTGTGGAGAAATGCGTACCCTTGATTCTAAGGGGGACGTGGTAAGAGCCACTAATGAAAGCACAATGGAGTTGCCTTGAAAAGGTAAACGTTGAGCTACCGTACCAGTCAATCAATCATACCCACTGCTGGGTCTATCACCTGAGAAAATGAAAATCAAAAATCACAGGCTGGCAATCCTGCACTCCAGCAATATTTACCATAGGCAACACTTGGAAGCAACGAAAATGTCCATCGACAGAGGAATGCACCAAGAAGAAGTGGTCCATGTACACAATGGAATATTAGCCATGGAAAACATTGAAGCACTGCTCTTTGAGGCACCATACTTGAGCCTGGAGATAATCACAAAACATGAAGTAGGTCGGAAAGCAAAACACCTATATCCTATATTATCACTTATGGCATTATCTAATAACTGACACAGATGAACATATTTCCAAAGAGAAAGACACTCACAGGCTTAGAAAACAAACTATGCTCATCTGAAAGGAAAGGAGGGGGGAAATTGAGAAATGAACATTAGTGTTACCATACATATACCAATACATATTATATACATGTATCAAAAACACCGAACATATAGCAAGGGAGGTCGACGGAACACTGTAATATTTTACATGGGAAGAGGATCTGTACATTAATAGACATACATAATGTACAAATGAACCAGATTGTGTACACCTAGGACAAACAATATTCTAAACTTTACCCAGATTAAAAAAATTTTAAAAACCCAGAAGAAGTAATGAGACATAAACTTATGGGGATTCCTCCTGGCAATTTCCATTCTAATTTACAACCTAGGACAATGACTTCCAGAAAGGCTCTGCTGCCCTAGTACCCAGATTGGGGAATGGAGAAATGCTACCTCCTTGTGGCCGTTTCCCACAACAGCAGCTTTGAACCCACTGCAAAAGGTCACTAAATTTTCACCAACTTGCAGTTCTGTAAATGATACCTGCCCTCCAGAAAATTTCTGGGGTCTAAAATCGACCAAAAAATTCAAAAGAGGGCAAGCTTCGAAGAAGACAAGTTCAAGAGCTATATTGTACTCACGGGTTTTTCTTTTAAGAGAAAAGAAAAAGGGGTAGGAATATGACGAATTTAAAAAATTTTAATGACATGCATACCCATATTACAAAAACCTATCAGCTCACAGCAGTCAGAATGGCCATTAGGAAAAATGCTGCAAAAAATAAACCGTGAAGGGAGTGTGGAGAAATGCGTACCTTCGGTTGTAAGGGGGGGCATGTAAAGAGCCACTAATGAAAACACAGTGTAGGTGCTTTGAAAAGGGAAACATTGAGCTACCAGTCAATCAATCACAACCACTGCTTGGCCTATCACCTGAGAAAATGAGAATCAAAAAGTCACAGGCTGGCAAACCTGTACGCCAGCAAGATTTACCATAGCCAGCACTTGGAAGCAATGAAAATGTCCATCAACCGAGGAATGCACCAAGAAGAAGTGGTCCACGTACACAATGGAATGTTACTCTAATAATAAATATAAACTCAATTTAAAAACAAACAAAAGCAAGGAGACATCAACATTTGTGGGTTTATCCGGGCACATTGCACTCTAATTTATAACCGAAGAACACCACTGGCCGGTAGGTCTGTTTCCCTAGTACCAGCATGGGAAACGTAGAAAGGCTGCCGCTCTCTGCCCGTTACCTGCAAAAGCAGGTTTAAAGCCTGAGCTAATGGTCACTTCATATGAACAAGTACTGCAGGGCTGTAAATGAAACCTGCCCTCAAAATGTCTTGAGGGAGATAATGGCCAAAATATTTCAAATGGTGACACATACTTTAAGAAAACACTGTGAAGAAATAAGCTCTAATCACAGCTGGAAAAATAAAAAGATCATGTCTTAAAGCTCAATTTCAACGCATTATGAGACACATGCAAATTCAACCACAAAGAGGTATCAGCTCACACCACTCAGAATAATCATCAGCAAAAACTACAAAGAATAAATCCTGAAGGTGCTGGGAAGAAATACATGCCCTCCACTTTAAGTGGGACGTAACCTGGAAAGAGCCACTAAGGAGAACAGAACAGAGGTGCCTTTAAAAAGTAAACATTGAGCTACCATATGATCCAGCAGACCTATTCCTGGACCTATAAACTAAGAAGACAGAATTGGAAGGACACAGCCACGCAAATCTGCATTGCACATTATTACAATAGCCAAGATATGGAAGTAACCAAAAAGTCCACCGACAGATGGGTGGACAAAGAAGAACTGCTACCTGTACAGATGGAATATGAGCTAGTGAAAAAATGAAACAATGCCATTTGCAGCACCGTAGATGAGTCTAGAAGTAATCACGCAACTTGGAGTAAGTGAGAAAGCGAAAGACACATATCCTATCATATCATATATAGGGGTTACCTAAAAAATGATACAAACAAAGATATTTCCACAGAGAAACACTATCATAGAATCAATATAAAAACGTATGGTTCACCAAATAGAAAGGTGTGAGGAATGGATACATTACCGTATTGAGGTTAACAGAGAGATACAAACACCTGTGAAATATGTAATCACCAAAGACCTACGCAATACCAAGAGAAGACTACTCAACATTGTGTCATAACCTACCTGGGAAAAGGCTCGGAAGAAGAATAGATATATGTATATGTGTGAAAGAACCACATCTTGCACACCTAGAACAAACAAAACATTGTAATCAAGTTTGCTGTGATAAAAAATAAAAATTAAGTTAAAAATACCAACAAGAAGTAATGAGACATACATTAAAGGGCGTTTTCCTCTCACATGCCATTCTAATTTACAACCTAGAACACCACTTCCAGTAAGGCTCTGTTGACCTAGTAACCAGATTTGGAAAAGGAGAAATGCTGCCGCCATGTGGCCGATTCCCGCAAGAGCAGCTTTTAACCCACAGCTAATGGTCACTTACCATTCACAAGGACTCAGGGCTGTAAAGGACACCTGCCCTCAAAATTGTGCTGAGGTAGGGAATGGATAAAAAAAATTCAAAACAGGCAAAATTTTCAAGAAGATAGTATGAAGAGGTAAGTTTTACTCACTCTCTTTTTAAAGGAAGGAAAATGGATAAAAGCTCAGCCTCAGGAAGTATTAGACTCATGCAATCTAATCTACAAAAAGTCTTCAACTCACACCAGTCGACTGACCATTGGCAAAATGTCTACAAACAATAAATGCGGAAGAGGTTTTAGAGAACTGTGTACCCTCTAGCTGCTGGTGAGATGTAAAAGGGTTAAACGCTAATAATGAGAACAGGAAAGAGCTGCGTTTAAAAGGAAAAATTGAGGTACCAGTCAATCCAGCAGGCGCACCAATGGGCCTCTCACCTGAGAAGACCAGAATGAAGAAGACCCGGGCTGCAAAAGCTGCACTGCAGCCTTATTCACAATAGACAAGACAGTGAAGCAACCAAAATGTCCATCTACAGATGAAAGGAAAAAGAAGAAGTGGTCATGTACACAATGAATACTAGCCATGGAAAACAATGAAACACTGCTCTTTGAGGCCCCATAGATGATCTTGGAGATAATCACAGAACATGAGGTAAGTCGGAAAGCAAAAGTCCTATATCCTATGATATCACTTATAGGCGTTATCTAATAACTGACACAAATGAACATATTTCCACACAGAAAGTCAATCACAGACTTATTAAAAAAGAACTATGCTTATCTAAAAGTAAAGGTGGGGGGAATGGATAAATGAAGATTAGCGTTACCATATGTATACAAATACATATTATATACATATATCAAAAAGACCGACCATATAGCAAGGAAGGATTACGGATCACTGTAATAATTTACAAGGGAAGAGGATCTCTACATAAATAGGTATGTAGAATATGTAGTTGAACCAGAGTGTGTACACCTTGGACAAGCAACATTCTAACCATTACCCCAATTGAAAAAATTAAAACAACGAACTAGGAGTAATGAGACATAGACTTATGGGGGGTTTTCCTGGCACATTCCATTCAAATTTACAACCTAGACAAACGACTTCCAGAATGGCTCTGCTGCCCTAGTACCCAGATTTGGGAATGGAGAAATGCTGCATCCTTGTGCCGTTTCCCACAACAGCAGCTTTAAACCCACTGCAAAAGGTCACTAAATATTCACCAATTGCAGTTCTGTAAATGACACCTGCCCTCCAAAAAATACTGAGGTCGAAAATCGACCAAAAAATTCTAGAGTGCAACCTTCCAAAAAGAAAATTTGAAGAGGTATATTATACTCACACTTTTTTGCTTTTTTCTTTTAATAGAAAAGAAAAAGCCATGGAAAAATGATGAATTGTAGGAATTTTTACAGACATGTAAACCCAAATTACAAAAACCTATCAGCTCACACCAGTCATAATGGCCATCAAAAAAAATTCTGCCAACAATAAATGCTGACGTGATTGTGGAGAAATGCGTACCCTTGATTCTAAGGGGGACGTGGTAAGAGCCACTAATGAAAGCACAATGGAGTTGCCTTGAAAAGGTAAACGTTGAGCTACCGTACCAGTCAATCAATCATACCCACTGCTGGGTCTATCACCTGAGAAAATGAAAATCAAAAATCACAGGCTGGCAATCCTGCACTCCAGCAATATTTACCATAGGCAACACTTGGAAGCAACGAAAATGTCCATCGACAGAGGAATGCACCAAGAAGAAGTGGTCCATGTACACAATGGAATATTAGCCATGGAAAACATTGAAGCACTGCTCTTTGAGGCACCATACTTGAGCCTGGAGATAATCACAAAACATGAAGTAGGTCGGAAAGCAAAACACCTATATCCTATATTATCACTTATGGCATTATCTAATAACTGACACAGATGAACATATTTCCAAAGAGAAAGACACTCACAGGCTTAGAAAACAAACTATGCTCATCTGAAAGGAAAGGAGGGGGGAAATTGAGAAATGAACATTAGTGTTACCATACATATACCAATACATATTATATACATGTATCAAAAACACCGAACATATAGCAAGGGAGGTCGACGGAACACTGTAATATTTTACATGGGAAGAGGATCTGTACATTAATAGACATACATAATGTACAAATGAACCAGATTGTGTACACCTAGGACAAACAATATTCTAAACTTTACCCAGATTAAAAAAATTTTAAAAACCCAGAAGAAGTAATGAGACATAAACTTATGGGGATTCCTCCTGGCAATTTCCATTCTAATTTACAACCTAGGACAATGACTTCCAGAAAGGCTCTGCTGCCCTAGTACCCAGATTGGGGAATGGAGAAATGCTACCTCCTTGTGGCCGTTTCCCACAACAGCAGCTTTGAACCCACTGCAAAAGGTCACTAAATTTTCACCAACTTGCAGTTCTGTAAATGATACCTGCCCTCCAGAAAATTTCTGGGGTCTAAAATCGACCAAAAAATTCAAAAGAGGGCAAGCTTCGAAGAAGACAAGTTCAAGAGCTATATTGTACTCACGGGTTTTTCTTTTAAGAGAAAAGAAAAAGGGGTAGGAATATGACGAATTTAAAAAATTTTAATGACATGCATACCCATATTACAAAAACCTATCAGCTCACAGCAGTCAGAATGGCCATTAGGAAAAATGCTGCAAAAAATAAACCGTGAAGGGAGTGTGGAGAAATGCGTACCTTCGGTTGTAAGGGGGGGCATGTAAAGAGCCACTAATGAAAACACAGTGTAGGTGCTTTGAAAAGGGAAACATTGAGCTACCAGTCAATCAATCACAACCACTGCTTGGCCTATCACCTGAGAAAATGAGAATCAAAAAGTCACAGGCTGGCAAACCTGTACGCCAGCAAGATTTACCATAGCCAGCACTTGGAAGCAATGAAAATGTCCATCAACCGAGGAATGCACCAAGAAGAAGTGGTCCACGTACACAATGGAATGTTACTCTAATAATAAATATAAACTCAATTTAAAAACAAACAAAAGCAAGGAGACATCAACATTTGTGGGTTTATCCGGGCACATTGCACTCTAATTTATAACCGAAGAACACCACTGGCCGGTAGGTCTGTTTCCCTAGTACCAGCATGGGAAACGTAGAAAGGCTGCCGCTCTCTGCCCGTTACCTGCAAAAGCAGGTTTAAAGCCTGAGCTAATGGTCACTTCATATGAACAAGTACTGCAGGGCTGTAAATGAAACCTGCCCTCAAAATGTCTTGAGGGAGATAATGGCCAAAATATTTCAAATGGTGACACATACTTTAAGAAAACACTGTGAAGAAATAAGCTCTAATCACAGCTGGAAAAATAAAAAGATCATGTCTTAAAGCTCAATTTCAACGCATTATGAGACACATGCAAATTCAACCACAAAGAGGTATCAGCTCACACCACTCAGAATAATCATCAGCAAAAACTACAAAGAATAAATCCTGAAGGTGCTGGGAAGAAATACATGCCCTCCACTTTAAGTGGGACGTAACCTGGAAAGAGCCACTAAGGAGAACAGAACAGAGGTGCCTTTAAAAAGTAAACATTGAGCTACCATATGATCCAGCAGACCTATTCCTGGACCTATAAACTAAGAAGACAGAATTGGAAGGACACAGCCACGCAAATCTGCATTGCACATTATTACAATAGCCAAGATATGGAAGTAACCAAAAAGTCCACCGACAGATGGGTGGACAAAGAAGAACTGCTACCTGTACAGATGGAATATGAGCTAGTGAAAAAATGAAACAATGCCATTTGCAGCACCGTAGATGAGTCTAGAAGTAATCACGCAACTTGGAGTAAGTGAGAAAGCGAAAGACACATATCCTATCATATCATATATAGGGGTTACCTAAAAAATGATACAAACAAAGATATTTCCACAGAGAAACACTATCATAGAATCAATATAAAAACGTATGGTTCACCAAATAGAAAGGTGTGAGGAATGGATACATTACCGTATTGAGGTTAACAGAGAGATACAAACACCTGTGAAATATGTAATCACCAAAGACCTACGCAATACCAAGAGAAGACTACTCAACATTGTGTCATAACCTACCTGGGAAAAGGCTCGGAAGAAGAATAGATATATGTATATGTGTGAAAGAACCACATCTTGCACACCTAGAACAAACAAAACATTGTAATCAAGTTTGCTGTGATAAAAAATAAAAATTAAGTTAAAAATACCAACAAGAAGTAATGAGACATACATTAAAGGGCGTTTTCCTCTCACATGCCATTCTAATTTACAACCTAGAACACCACTTCCAGTAAGGCTCTGTTGACCTAGTAACCAGATTTGGAAAAGGAGAAATGCTGCCGCCATGTGGCCGATTCCCACAAGAGCAGCTTTTAACCCACAGCTAATGGTCACTTACCATTCACAAGGACTCAGGGCTGTAAAGGACACCTGCCCTCAAAATTGTGCTGAGGTAGGGAATGGATAAAAAAAATTCAAAACAGGCAAAATTTTCAAGAAGATAGTATGAAGAGGTAAGTTTTACTCACTCTCTTTTTAAAGGAAGGAAAATGGATAAAAGCTCAGCCTCAGGAAGTATTAGACTCATGCAATCTAATCTACAAAAAGTCTTCAACTCACACCAGTCGACTGACCATTGGCAAAATGTCTACAAACAATAAATGCGGAAGAGGTTTTAGAGAACTGTGTACCCTCTAGCTGCTGGTGAGATGTAAAAGGGTTAAACGCTAATAATGAGAACAGGAAAGAGCTGCGTTTAAAAGGAAAAATTGAGGTACCAGTCAATCCAGCAGGCGCACCAATGGGCCTCTCACCTGAGAAGACCAGAATGAAGAAGACCCGGGCTGCAAAAGCTGCACTGCAGCCTTATTCACAATAGACAAGACAGTGAAGCAACCAAAATGTCCATCTACAGATGAAAGGAAAAAGAAGAAGTGGTCATGTACACAATGAATACTAGCCATGGAAAACAATGAAACACTGCTCTTTGAGGCCCCATAGATGATCTTGGAGATAATCACAGAACATGAGGTAAGTCGGAAAGCAAAAGTCCTATATCCTATGATATCACTTATAGGCGTTATCTAATAACTGACACAAATGAACATATTTCCACACAGAAAGTCAATCACAGACTTATTAAAAAAGAACTATGCTTATCTAAAAGTAAAGGTGGGGGGAATGGATAAATGAAGATTAGCGTTACCATATGTATACAAATACATATTATATACATATATCAAAAAGACCGACCATATAGCAAGGAAGGATTACGGATCACTGTAATAATTTACAAGGGAAGAGGATCTCTACATAAATAGGTATGTAGAATATGTAGTTGAACCAGAGTGTGTACACCTTGGACAAGCAACATTCTAACCATTACCCCAATTGAAAAAATTAAAACAACGAACTAGGAGTAATGAGACATAGACTTATGGGGGGTTTTCCTGGCACATTCCATTCAAATTTACAACCTAGACAAACGACTTCCAGAATGGCTCTGCTGCCCTAGTACCCAGATTTGGGAATGGAGAAATGCTGCATCCTTGTGCCGTTTCCCACAACAGCAGCTTTAAACCCACTGCAAAAGGTCACTAAATATTCACCAATTGCAGTTCTGTAAATGACACCTGCCCTCCAAAAAATACTGAGGTCGAAAATCGACCAAAAAATTCTAGAGTGCAACCTTCCAAAAAGAAAATTTGAAGAGGTATATTATACTCACACTTTTTTGCTTTTTTCTTTTAATAGAAAAGAAAAAGCCATGGAAAAATGATGAATTGTAGGAATTTTTACAGACATGTAAACCCAAATTACAAAAACCTATCAGCTCACACCAGTCATAATGGCCATCAAAAAAAATTCTGCCAACAATAAATGCTGACGTGATTGTGGAGAAATGCGTACCCTTGATTCTAAGGGGGACGTGGTAAGAGCCACTAATGAAAGCACAATGGAGTTGCCTTGAAAAGGTAAACGTTGAGCTACCGTACCAGTCAATCAATCATACCCACTGCTGGGTCTATCACCTGAGAAAATGAAAATCAAAAATCACAGGCTGGCAATCCTGCACTCCAGCAATATTTACCATAGGCAACACTTGGAAGCAACGAAAATGTCCATCGACAGAGGAATGCACCAAGAAGAAGTGGTCCATGTACACAATGGAATATTAGCCATGGAAAACATTGAAGCACTGCTCTTTGAGGCACCATACTTGAGCCTGGAGATAATCACAAAACATGAAGTAGGTCGGAAAGCAAAACACCTATATCCTATATTATCACTTATGGCATTATCTAATAACTGACACAGATGAACATATTTCCAAAGAGAAAGACACTCACAGGCTTAGAAAACAAACTATGCTCATCTGAAAGGAAAGGAGGGGGCAAATTGAGAAATGAACATTAGTGTTACCATACATATACAAATACATATTATATACATGTATCAAAAACACCGAACATATAGCAAGGGAGGTCGACGGAACACTGTAATATTTTACATGGGAAGAGGATCTGTACATTAATAGACATACATAATGTACAAATGAACCAGATTGTGTACACCTAGGACAAACAATATTCTAAACTTTACCCAGATTAAAAAAATTTTAAAAACCCAGAAGAAGTAATGAGACATAAACTTATGGGGATTCCTCCTGGCAATTTCCATTCTAATTTACAACCTAGGACAATGACTTCCAGAAAGGCTCTGCTGCCCTAGTACCCAGATTGGGGAATGGAGAAATGCTACCTCCTTGTGGCCGTTTCCCACAACAGCAGCTTTGAACCCACTGCAAAAGGTCACTAAATTTTCACCAACTTGCAGTTCTGTAAATGATACCTGCCCTCCAGAAAATTTCTGGGGTCTAAAATCGACCAAAAAATTCAAAAGAGGGCAAGCTTCGAAGAAGACAAGTTCAAGAGCTATATTGTACTCACGGGTTTTTCTTTTAAGAGAAAAGAAAAAGGGGTAGGAATATGACGAATTTAAAAAATTTTAATGACATGCATACCCATATTACAAAAACCTATCAGCTCACAGCAGTCAGAATGGCCATTAGGAAAAATGCTGCAAAAAATAAACCGTGAAGGGAGTGTGGAGAAATGCGTACCTTCGGTTGTAAGGGGGGGCATGTAAAGAGCCACTAATGAAAACACAGTGTAGGTGCTTTGAAAAGGGAAACATTGAGCTACCAGTCAATCAATCACAACCACTGCTTGGCCTATCACCTGAGAAAATGAGAATCAAAAAGTCACAGGCTGGCAAACCTGTACGCCAGCAAGATTTACCATAGCCAGCACTTGGAAGCAATGAAAATGTCCATCAACCGAGGAATGCACCAAGAAGAAGTGGTCCACGTACACAATGGAATGTTACTCTAATAATAAATATAAACTCAATTTAAAAACAAACAAAAGCAAGGAGACATCAACATTTGTGGGTTTATCCGGGCACATTGCACTCTAATTTATAACCGAAGAACACCACTGGCCGGTAGGTCTGTTTCCCTAGTACCAGCATGGGAAACGTAGAAAGGCTGCCGCTCTCTGGCCGTTACCTGCAAAAGCAGGTTTAAAGCCTGAGCTAATGGTCACTTCATATGAACAAGTACTGCAGGGCTGTAAATGAAACCTGCCCTCAAAATGTCTTGAGGGAGATAATGGCCAAAATATTTCAAATGGTGACACATACTTTAAGAAAACACTGTGAAGAAATAAGCTCTAATCACAGCTGGAAAAATAAAAAGATCATGTCTTAAAGCTCAATTTCAACGCATTATGAGACACATGCAAATTCAACCACAAAGAGGTATGAGCTCACACCACTCAGAATAATCATCAGCAAAAACTACAAAGAATAAATCCTGAAGGTGCTGGGAAGAAATACATGCCCTCCACTTTAAGTGGGACGTAACCTGGAAAGAGCCACTAAGGAGAACAGAACAGAGGTGCCTTTAAAAAGTAAACATTGAGCTACCATATGATCCAGCAGACCTATTCCTGGACCTATAAACTAAGAAGACAGAATTGGAAGGACACAGCCACGCAAATCTGCATTGCACACTATTACAATAGCCAAGATATGGAAGTAACCAAAAAGTCCACCGACAGATGGGTGGACAAAGAAGAACTGCTACCTGTACAGATGGAATATGAGCTAGTGAAAAAATGAAACAATGCCATTTGCAGCACCGTAGATGAGTCTAGAAGTAATCACGCAACTTGGAGTAAGTGAGAAAGCGAAAGACACATATCCTATCATATCATATATAGGGGTTACCTAAAAAATGATACAAACAAAGATATTTCCACAGAGAAACACTATCATAGAATCAATATAAAAACGTATGGTTCACCAAATAGAAAGGTGTGAGGAATGGATACATTACCGTATTGAGGTTAACAGAGAGATACAAACACCTGTGAAATATGTAATCACCAAAGACCTACGCAATACCAAGAGAAGACTACTCAACATTGTGTCATAACCTACCTGGGAAAAGGCTCCGAAGAAGAATAGATATATGTATATGTGTGAAAGAACCACATCTTGCACACCTAGAACAAACAAAACATTGTAATCAAGTTTGCTGTGATAAAAAATAAAAATTAAGTTAAAAATACCAACAAGAAGTAATGAGACATACAATAAAGGGCGTTTTCCTCTCACATGCCATTCTAATTTACAACCTAGAACACCACTTCCAGTAAGGCTCTGTTGACCTAGTAACCAGATTTGGAAAAGGAGAAATGCTGCCGCCATGTGGCCGATTCCCGCAAGAGCAGCTTTTAACCCACAGCTAATGGTCACTTACCATTCACAAGGACTCAGGGCTGTAAAGGACACCTGCCCTCAAAATTGTGCTGAGGTAGGGAATGGATAAAAAAAATTCAAAACAGGCAAAATTTTCAAGAAGATAGTATGAAGAGGTAAGTTTTACTCACTCTCTTTTTAAAGGAAGGAAAATGGATAAAAGCTCAGCCTCAGGAAGTATTAGACTCATGCAATCTAATCTACAAAAAGTCTTCAACTCACACCAGTCGACTGACCATTGGCAAAAAGTCTACAAACAATAAATGCGGAAGAGGTTTTAGAGAACTGTGTACCCTCTAGCTGCTGGTGAGATGTAAAAGGGTTAAACGCTAATAATGAGAACAGGAAAGAGCTGCGTTTAAAAGGAAAAATTGAGGTACCAGTCAATCCAGCAGGCGCACCAATGGGCCTCTCACCTGAGAAGACCAGAATGAAGAAGACCCGGGCTGCAAAAGCTGCACTGCAGCCTTATTCACAATAGACAAGACAGTGAAGCAACCAAAATGTCCATCTACAGATGAAAGGAAAAAGAAGAAGTGGTCCATGTACACAATGAATACTAGCCATGGAAAACAATGAAACACTGCTCTTTGAGGCCCCATAGATGATCTTGGAGATAATCACAGAACATGAAGTAAGTCGGAAAGCAAAAGTCCTATATCCTATGATATCACTTATAGGCGTTATCTAATAACTGACACAAATGAACATATTTCCACACAGAAAGTCAATCACAGACTTATTAAAAAAGAACTATGCTTATCTAAAAGGAAAGGTGGGGGGAATGGATAAATGAAGATTAGCGTTACCATATGTATACAAATACATATTATATACATATATCAAAAAGACCGACCATATAGCAAGGAAGGATTACGGATCACTGTAATAATTTACAAGGGAAGAGGATCTCTACATAAATAGGTATGTAGAATATGTAGTTGAACCAGAGTGTGTACACCTTGGACAAGCAACATTCTAACCATTACCCCAATTGAAAAAATTAAAACAACGAACTAGGAGTAATGAGACATAGACTTATGGGGGGTTTTCCTGGCACATTCCATTCAAATTTACAACCTAGACAAACGACTTCCAGAATGGCTCTGCTGCCCTAGTACCCAGATTTGGGAATGGAGAAATGCTGCATCCTTGTGCCGTTTCCCACAACAGCAGCTTTAAACCCACTGCAAAAGGTCACTAAATATTCACCAATTGCAGTTCTGTAAATGACACCTGCCCTCCAAAAAATACTGAGGTCGAAAATCGACCAAAAAATTCTAGAGTGCAACCTTCCAAAAAGAAAATTTGAAGAGGTATATTATACTCACACTTTTTTGCTTTTTTCTTTTAATAGAAAAGAAAAAGCCATGGAAAAATGATGAATTGTAGGAATTTTTACAGACATGTAAACCCAAATTACAAAAACCTATCAGCTCACACCAGTCATAATGGCCATCAAAAAAAATTCTGCCAACAATAAATGCTGACGTGATTGTGGAGAAATGCGTACCCTTGATTCTAAGGGGGACGTGGTAAGAGCCACTAATGAAAGCACAATGGAGTTGCCTTGAAAAGGTAAACGTTGAGCTACCGTACCAGTCAATCAATCATACCCACTGCTGGGTCTATCACCTGAGAAAATGAAAATCAAAAATCACAGGCTGGCAATCCTGCACTCCAGCAATATTTACCATAGGCAACACTTGGAAGCAACGAAAATGTCCATCGACAGAGGAATGCACCAAGAAGAAGTGGTCCATGTACACAATGGAATATTAGCCATGGAAAACATTGAAGCACTGCTCTTTGAGGCACCATACTTGAGCCTGGAGATAATCACAAAACATGAAGTAGGTCGGAAAGCAAAACACCTATATCCTATATTATCACTTATGGCATTATCTAATAACTGACACAGATGAACATATTTCCAAAGAGAAAGACACTCACAGGCTTAGAAAACAAACTATGCTCATCTGAAAGGAAAGGAGGGGGGAAATTGAGAAATGAACATTAGTGTTACCATACATATACCAATACATATTATATACATGTATCAAAAACACCGAACATATAGCAAGGGAGGTCGACGGAACACTGTAATATTTTACATGGGAAGAGGATCTGTACATTAATAGACATACATAATGTACAAATGAACCAGATTGTGTACACCTAGGACAAACAATATTCTAAACTTTACCCAGATTAAAAAAAATTTAAAAACCCAGAAGAAGTAATGAGACATAAACTTATGGGGATTCCTCCTGGCAATTTCCATTCTAATTTACAACCTAGGACAATGACTTCCAGAAAGGCTCTGCTGCCCTAGTACCCAGATTGGGGAATGGAGAAATGCTACCTCCTTGTGGCCGTTTCCCACAACAGCAGCTTTGAACCCACTGCAAAAGGTCACTAAATTTTCACCAACTTGCAGTTCTGTAAATGATACCTGCCCTCCAGAAAATTTCTGGGGTCTAAAATCGACCAAAAAATTCAAAAGAGGGCAAGCTTCGAAGAAGACAAGTTCAAGAGCTATATTGTACTCACGGGTTTTTCTTTTAAGAGAAAAGAAAAAGGGGTAGGAATATGACGAATTTAAAAAATTTTAATGACATGCATACCCATATTACAAAAACCTATCAGCTCACAGCAGTCAGAATGGCCATTAGGAAAAATGCTGCAAAAAATAAACCGTGAAGGGAGTGTGGAGAAATGCGTACCTTCGGTTGTAAGGGGGGGCATGTAAAGAGCCACTAATGAAAACACAGTGTAGGTGCTTTGAAAAGGGAAACATTGAGCTACCAGTCAATCAATCACAACCACTGCTTGGCCTATCACCTGAGAAAATGAGAATCAAAAAGTCACAGGCTGGCAAACATGTACGCCAGCAAGATTTACCATAGCCAGCACTTGGAAGCAATGAAAATGTCCATCAACCGAGGAATGCACCAAGAAGAAGTGGTCCACGTACACAATGGAATGTTACTCTAATAATAAATATAAACTCAATTTAAAAACAAACAAAAGCAAGGAGACATCAACATTTGTGGGTTTATCCGGGCACATTGCACTCTAATTTATAACCGAAGAACACCACTGGCCGGTAGGTCTGTTTCCCTAGTACCAGCATGGGAAACGTAGAAAGGCTGCCGCTCTCTGGCCGTTACCTGCAAAAGCAGGTTTAAAGCCTGAGCTAATGGTCACTTCATATGAACAAGTACTGCAGGGCTGTAAATGAAACCTGCCCTCAAAATGTCTTGAGGGAGATAATGGCCAAAATATTTCAAATGGTGACACATACTTTAAGAAAACACTGTGAAGAAATAAGCTCTAATCACAGCTGGAAAAATAAAAAGATCATGTCTTAAAGCTCAATTTCAACGCATTATGAGACACATGCAAATTCAACCACAAAGAGGTATGAGCTCACACCACTCAGAATAATCATCAGCAAAAACTACAAAGAATAAATCCTGAAGGTGCTGGGAAGAAATACATGCCCTCCACTTTAAGTGGGACGTAACCTGGAAAGAGCCACTAAGGAGAACAGAACAGAGGTGCCTTTAAAAAGTAAACATTGAGCTACCATATGATCCAGCAGACCTATTCCTGGACCTATAAACTAAGAAGACAGAATTGGAAGGACACAGCCACGCAAATCTGCATTGCACACTATTACAATAGCCAAGATATGGAAGTAACCAAAAAGTCCACCGACAGATGGGTGGACAAAGAAGAACTGCTACCTGTACAGATGGAATATGAGCTAGTGAAAAAATGAAACAATGCCATTTGCAGCACCGTAGATGAGTCTAGAAGTAATCACGCAACTTGGAGTAAGTGAGAAAGCGAAAGACACATATCCTATCATATCATATATAGGGGTTACCTAAAAAATGATACAAACAAAGATATTTCCACAGAGAAACACTATCATAGAATCAATATAAAAACGTATGGTTCACCAAATAGAAAGGTGTGAGGAATGGATACATTACCGTATTGAGGTTAACAGAGAGATACAAACACCTGTGAAATATGTAATCACCAAAGACCTACGCAATACCAAGAGAAGACTACTCAACATTGTGTCATAACCTACCTGGGAAAAGGCTCCGAAGAAGAATAGATATATGTATATGTGTGAAAGAACCACATCTTGCACACCTAGAACAAACAAAACATTGTAATCAAGTTTGCTGTGATAAAAAATAAAAATTAAGTTAAAAATACCAACAAGAAGTAATGAGACATACATTAAAGGGCGTTTTCCTCTCACATGCCATTCTAATTTACAACCTAGAACACCACTTCCAGTAAGGCTCTGTTGACCTAGTAACCAGATTTGGAAAAGGAGAAATGCTGCCGCCATGTGGCCGATTCCCGCAAGAGCAGCTTTTAACCCACAGCTAATGGTCACTTACCATTCACAAGGACTCAGGGCTGTAAAGGACACCTGCCCTCAAAATTGTGCTGAGGTAGGGAATGGATAAAAAAAATTCAAAACAGGCAAAATTTTCAAGAAGATAGTATGAAGAGGTAAGTTTTACTCACTCTCTTTTTAAAGGAAGGAAAATGGATAAAAGCTCAGCCTCAGGAAGTATTAGACTCATGCAATCTAATCTACAAAAAGTCTTCAACTCACACCAGTCGACTGACCATTGGCAAAAAGTCTACAAACAATAAATGCGGAAGAGGTTTTAGAGAACTGTGTACCCTCTAGCTGCTGGTGAGATGTAAAAGGGTTAAACGCTAATAATGAGAACAGGAAAGAGCTGCGTTTAAAAGGAAAAATTGAGGTACCAGTCAATCCAGCAGGCGCACCAATGGGCCTCTCACCTGAGAAGACCAGAATGAAGAAGACCCGGGCTGCAAAAGCTGCACTGCAGCCTTATTCACAATAGACAAGACAGTGAAGCAACCAAAATGTCCATCTACAGATGAAAGGAAAAAGAAGAAGTGGTCCATGTACACAATGAATACTAGCCATGGAAAACAATGAAACACTGCTCTTTGAGGCCCCATAGATGATCTTGGAGATAATCACAGAACATGAGGTAAGTCGGAAAGCAAAAGTCCTATATCCTATGATATCACTTATAGGCGTTATCTAATAACTGACACAAATGAACATATTTCCACACAGAAAGTCAATCACAGACTTATTAAAAAAGAACTATGCTTATCTAAAAGTAAAGGTGGGGGGAATGGATAAATGAAGATTAGCGTTACCATATGTATACAAATACATATTATATACATATATCAAAAAGACCGACCATATAGCAAGGAAGGATTACGGATCACTGTAATAATTTACAAGGGAAGAGGATCTCTACATAAATAGGTATGTAGAATATGTAGTTGAACCAGAGTGTGTACACCTTGGACAAGCAACATTCTAACCATTACCCCAATTGAAAAAATTAAAACAACGAACTAGGAGTAATGAGACATAGACTTATGGGGGGTTTTCCTGGCACATTCCATTCAAATTTACAACCTAGACAAACGACTTCCAGAATGGCTCTGCTGCCCTAGTACCCAGATTTGGGAATGGAGAAATGCTGCATCCTTGTGCCGTTTCCCACAACAGCAGCTTTAAACCCACTGCAAAAGGTCACTAAATATTCACCAATTGCAGTTCTGTAAATGACACCTGCCCTCCAAAAAATACTGAGGTCGAAAATCGACCAAAAAATTCTAGAGTGCAACCTTCCAAAAAGAAAATTTGAAGAGGTATATTATACTCACACTTTTTTGCTTTTTTCTTTTAATAGAAAAGAAAAAGCCATGGAAAAATGATGAATTGTAGGAATTTTTACAGACATGTAAACCCAAATTACAAAAACCTATCAGCTCACACCAGTCATAATGGCCATCAAAAAAAATTCTGCCAACAATAAATGCTGACGTGATTGTGGAGAAATGCGTACCCTTGATTCTAAGGGGGACGTGGTAAGAGCCACTAATGAAAGCACAATGGAGTTGCCTTGAAAAGGTAAACGTTGAGCTACCGTACCAGTCAATCAATCATACCCACTGCTGGGTCTATCACCTGAGAAAATGAAAATCAAAAATCACAGGCTGGCAATCCTGCACTCCAGCAATATTTACCATAGGCAACACTTGGAAGCAACGAAAATGTCCATCGACAGAGGAATGCACCAAGAAGAAGTGGTCCATGTACACAATGGAATATTAGCCATGGAAAACATTGAAGCACTGCTCTTTGAGGCACCATACTTGAGCCTGGAGATAATCACAAAACATGAAGTAGGTCGGAAAGCAAAACACCTATATCCTATATTATCACTTATGGCATTATCTAATAACTGACACAGATGAACATATTTCCAAAGAGAAAGACACTCACAGGCTTAGAAAACAAACTATGCTCATCTGAAAGGAAAGGAGGGGGGAAATTGAGAAATGAACATTAGTGTTACCATACATATACCAATACATATTATATACATGTATCAAAAACACCGAACATATAGCAAGGGAGGTCGACGGAACACTGTAATATTTTACATGGGAAGAGGATCTGTACATTAATAGACATACATAATGTACAAATGAACCAGATTGTGTACACCTAGGACAAACAATATTCTAAACTTTACCCAGATTAAAAAAATTTTAAAAACCCAGAAGAAGTAATGAGACATAAACTTATGGGGATTCCTCCTGGCAATTTCCATTCTAATTTACAACCTAGGACAATGACTTCCAGAAAGGCTCTGCTGCCCTAGTACCCAGATTGGGGAATGGAGAAATGCTACCTCCTTGTGGCCGTTTCCCACAACAGCAGCTTTGAACCCACTGCAAAAGGTCACTAAATTTTCACCAACTTGCAGTTCTGTAAATGATACCTGCCCTCCAGAAAATTTCTGGGGTCTAAAATCGACCAAAAAATTCAAAAGAGGGCAAGCTTCGAAGAAGACAAGTTCAAGAGCTATATTGTACTCACGGGTTTTTCTTTTAAGAGAAAAGAAAAAGGGGTAGGAATATGACGAATTTAAAAAATTTTAATGACATGCATACCCATATTACAAAAACCTATCAGCTCACAGCAGTCAGAATGGCCATTAGGAAAAATGCTGCAAAAAATAAACCGTGAAGGGAGTGTGGAGAAATGCGTACCTTCGGTTGTAAGGGGGGGCATGTAAAGAGCCACTAATGAAAACACAGTGTAGGTGCTTTGAAAAGGGAAACATTGAGCTACCAGTCAATCAATCACAACCACTGCTTGGCCTATCACCTGAGAAAATGAGAATCAAAAAGTCACAGGCTGGCAAACCTGTACGCCAGCAAGATTTACCATAGCCAGCACTTGGAAGCAATGAAAATGTCCATCAACCGAGGAATGCACCAAGAAGAAGTGGTCCACGTACACAATGGAATGTTACTCTAATAATAAATATAAACTCAATTTAAAAACAAACAAAAGCAAGGAGACATCAACATTTGTGGGTTTATCCGGGCACATTGCACTCTAATTTATAACCGAAGAACACCACTGGCCGGTAGGTCTGTTTCCCTAGTACCAGCATGGGAAACGTAGAAAGGCTGCCGCTCTCTGCCCGTTACCTGCAAAAGCAGGTTTAAAGCCTGAGCTAATGGTCACTTCATATGAACAAGTACTGCAGGGCTGTAAATGAAACCTGCCCTCAAAATGTCTTGAGGGAGATAATGGCCAAAATATTTCAAATGGTGACACATACTTTAAGAAAACACTGTGAAGAAATAAGCTCTAATCACAGCTGGAAAAATAAAAAGATCATGTCTTAAAGCTCAATTTCAACGCATTATGAGACACATGCAAATTCAACCACAAAGAGGTATCAGCTCACACCACTCAGAATAATCATCAGCAAAAACTACAAAGAATAAATCCTGAAGGTGCTGGGAAGAAATACATGCCCTCCACTTTAAGTGGGACGTAACCTGGAAAGAGCCACTAAGGAGAACAGAACAGAGGTGCCTTTAAAAAGTAAACATTGAGCTACCATATGATCCAGCAGACCTATTCCTGGACCTATAAACTAAGAAGACAGAATTGGAAGGACACAGCCACGCAAATCTGCATTGCACACTATTACAATAGCCAAGATATGGAAGTAACCAAAAAGTCCACCGACAGATGGGTGGACAAAGAAGAACTGCTACCTGTACAGATGGAATATGAGCTAGTGAAAAAATGAAACAATGCCATTTGCAGCACCGTAGATGAGTCTAGAAGTAATCACGCAACTTGGAGTAAGTGAGAAAGCGAAAGACACATATCCTATCATATCATATATAGGGGTTACCTAAAAAATGATACAAACAAAGATATTTCCACAGAGAAACACTATCATAGAATCAATATAAAAACGTATGGTTCACCAAATAGAAAGGTGTGAGGAATGGATACATTACCGTATTGAGGTTAACAGAGAGATACAAACACCTGTGAAATATGTAATCACCAAAGACCTACGCAATACCAAGAGAAGACTACTCAACATTGTGTCATAACCTACCTGGGAAAAGGCTCCGAAGAAGAATAGATATATGTATATGTGTGAAAGAACCACATCTTGCACACCTAGAACAAACAAAACATTGTAATCAAGTTTGCTGTGATAAAAAATAAAAATTAAGTTAAAAATACCAACAAGAAGTAATGAGACATACATTAAAGGGCGTTTTCCTCTCACATGCCATTCTAATTTACAACGTAGAACACCACTTCCAGTAAGGCTCTGTTGACCTAGTAACCAGATTTGGAAAAGGAGAAATGCTGCCGCCATGTGGCCGATTCCCGCAAGAGCAGCTTTTAACCCACAGCTAATGGTCACTTACCATTCACAAGGACTCAGGGCTGTAAAGGACACCTGCCCTCAAAATTGTGCTGAGGTAGGGAATGGATAAAAAAAATTCAAAACAGGCAAAATTTTCAAGAAGATAGTATGAAGAGGTAAGTTTTACTCACTCTCTTTTTAAAGGAAGGAAAATGGATAAAAGCTCAGCCTCAGGAAGTATTAGACTCATGCAATCTAATCTACAAAAAGTCTTCAACTCACACCAGTCGACTGACCATTGGCAAAAAGTCTACAAACAATAAATGCGGAAGAGGTTTTAGAGAACTGTGTACCCTCTAGCTGCTGGTGAGATGTAAAAGGGTTAAACGCTAATAATGAGAACAGGAAAGAGCTGCGTTTAAAAGGAAAAATTGAGGTACCAGTCAATCCAGCAGGCGCACCAATGGGCCTCTCACCTGAGAAGACCAGAATGAAGAAGACCCGGGCTGCAAAAGCTGCACTGCAGCCTTATTCACAATAGACAAGACAGTGAAGCAACCAAAATGTCCATCTACAGATGAAAGGAAAAAGAAGAAGTGGTCCATGTACACAATGAATACTAGCCATGGAAAACAATGAAACACTGCTCTTTGAGGCCCCATAGATGATCTTGGAGATAATCACAGAACATGAGGTAAGTCGGAAAGCAAAAGTCCTATATCCTATGATATCACTTATAGGCGTTATCTAATAACTGACACAAATGAACATATTTCCACACAGAAAGTCAATCACAGACTTATTAAAAAAGAACTATGCTTATCTAAAAGTAAAGGTGGGGGGAATGGATAAATGAAGATTAGCGTTACCATATGTATACAAATACATATTATATACATATATCAAAAAGACCGACCATATAGCAAGGAAGGATTACGGATCACTGTAATAATTTACAAGGGAAGAGGATCTCTACATAAATAGGTATGTAGAATATGTAGTTGAACCAGAGTGTGTACACCTTGGACAAGCAACATTCTAACCATTACCCCAATTGAAAAAATTAAAACAACGAACTAGGAGTAATGAGACATAGACTTATGGGGGGTTTTCCTGGCACATTCCATTCAAATTTACAACCTAGACAAACGACTTCCAGAATGGCTCTGCTGCCCTAGTACCCAGATTTGGGAATGGAGAAATGCTGCATCCTTGTGCCGTTTCCCACAACAGCAGCTTTAAACCCACTGCAAAAGGTCACTAAATATTCACCAATTGCAGTTCTGTAAATGACACCTGCCCTCCAAAAAATACTGAGGTCGAAAATCGACCAAAAAATTCTAGAGTGCAACCTTCCAAAAAGAAAATTTGAAGAGGTATATTATACTCACACTTTTTTGCTTTTTTCTTTTAATAGAAAAGAAAAAGCCATGGAAAAATGATGAATTGTATCAATTTTTACAGACATGTAAACCCAAATTACAAAAACCTATCAGCTCACACCAGTCATAATGGCCATCAAAAAAAATTCTGCCAACAATAAATGCTGACGTGATTGTGGAGAAATGCGTACCCTTGATTCTAAGGGGGACGTGGTAAGAGCCACTAATGAAAGCACAATGGAGTTGCCTTGAAAAGGTAAACGTTGAGCTCCCGTACCAGTCAATCAATCATACCCACTGCTGGGTCTATCACCTGAGAAAATGAAAATCAAAAATCACAGGCTGGCAATCCTGCACTCCAGCAATATTTACCATAGGCAACACTTGGAAGCAACGAAAATGTCCATCGACAGAGGAATGCACCAAGAAGAAGTGGTCCATGTACACAATGGAATATTAGCCATGGAAAACATTGAAGCACTGCTCTTTGAGGCACCATACTTGAGCCTGGAGATAATCACAAAACATGAAGTAGGTCGGAAAGCAAAACACCTATATCCTATATTATCACTTATGGCATTATCTAATAACTGACACAGATGAACATATTTCCAAAGAGAAAGACACTCACAGGCTTAGAAAACAAACTATGCTCATCTGAAAGGAAAGGAGGGGGGAAATTGAGAAATGAACATTAGTGTTACCATACATATACCAATACATATTATATACATGTATCAAAAACACCGAACATATAGCAAGGGAGGTCGACGGAACACTGTAATATTTTACATGGGAAGAGGATCTGTACATTAATAGACATACATAATGTACAAATGAACCAGATTGTGTACACCTAGGACAAACAATATTCTAAACTTTACCCAGATTAAAAAAATTTTAAAAACCCAGAAGAAGTAATGAGACATAAACTTATGGGGATTCCTCCTGGCAATTTCCATTCTAATTTACAACCTAGGACAATGACTTCCAGAAAGGCTCTGCTGCCCTAGTACCCAGATTGGGGAATGGAGAAATGCTACCTCCTTGTGGCCGTTTCCCACAACAGCAGCTTTGAACCCACTGCAAAAGGTCACTAAATTTTCACCAACTTGCAGTTCTGTAAATGATACCTGCCCTCCAGAAAATTTCTGGGGTCTAAAATCGACCAAAAAATTCAAAAGAGGGCAAGCTTCGAAGAAGACAAGTTCAAGAGCTATATTGTACTCACGGGTTTTTCTTTTAAGAGAAAAGAAAAAGGGGTAGGAATATGACGAATTTAAAAAATTTTAATGACATGCATACCCATATTACAAAAACCTATCAGCTCACAGCAGTCAGAATGGCCATTAGGAAAAATGCTGCAAAAAATAAACCGTGAAGGGAGTGTGGAGAAATGCGTACCTTCGGTTGTAAGGGGGGGCATGTAAAGAGCCACTAATGAAAACACAGTGTAGGTGCTTTGAAAAGGGAAACATTGAGCTACCAGTCAATCAATCACAACCACTGCTTGGCCTATCACCTGAGAAAATGAGAATCAAAAAGTCACAGGCTGGCAAACCTGTACGCCAGCAAGATTTACCATAGCCAGCACTTGGAAGCAATGAAAATGTCCATCAACCGAGGAATGCACCAAGAAGAAGTGGTCCACGTACACAATGGAATGTTACTCTAATAATAAATATAAACTCAATTTAAAAACAAACAAAAGCAAGGAGACATCAACATTTGTGGGTTTATCCGGGCACATTGCACTCTAATTTATAACCGAAGAACACCACTGGCCGGTAGGTCTGTTTCCCTAGTACCAGCATGGGAAACGTAGAAAGGCTGCCGCTCTCTGGCCGTTACCTGCAAAAGCAGGTTTAAAGCCTGAGCTAATGGTCACTTCATATGAACAAGTACTGCAGGGCTGTAAATGAAACCTGCCCTCAAAATGTCTTGAGGGAGATAATGGCCAAAATATTTCAAATGGTGACACATACTTTAAGAAAACACTGTGAAGAAATAAGCTCTAATCACAGCTGGAAAAATAAAAAGATCATGTCTTAAAGCTCAATTTCAACGCATTATGAGACACATGCAAATTCAACCACAAAGAGGTATCAGCTCACACCACTCAGAATAATCATCAGCAAAAACTACAAAGAATAAATCCTGAAGGTGCTGGGAAGAAATACATGCCCTCCACTTTAAGTGGGACGTAACCTGGAAAGAGCCACTAAGGAGAACAGAACAGAGGTGCCTTTAAAAAGTAAACATTGAGCTACCATATGATCCAGCAGACCTATTCCTGGACCTATAAACTAAGAAGACAGAATTGGAAGGACACAGCCACGCAAATCTGCATTGCACACTATTACAATAGCCAAGATATGGAAGTAACCAAAAAGTCCACCGACAGATGGGTGGACAAAGAAGAACTGCTACCTGTACAGATGGAATATGAGCTAGTGAAAAAATGAAACAATGCCATTTGCAGCACCGTAGATGAGTCTAGAAGTAATCACGCAACTTGGAGTAAGTGAGAAAGCGAAAGACACATATCCTATCATATCATATATAGGGGTTACCTAAAAAATGATACAAACAAAGATATTTCCACAGAGAAACACTATCATAGAATCAATATAAAAACGTATGGTTCACCAAATAGAAAGGTGTGAGGAATGGATACATTACCGTATTGAGGTTAACAGAGAGATACAAACACCTGTGAAATATGTAATCACCAAAGACCTACGCAATACCAAGAGAAGACTACTCAACATTGTGTCATAAGCTACCTGGGAAAAGGCTCCGAAGAAGAATAGATATATGTATATGTGTGAAAGAACCACATCTTGCACACCTAGAACAAACAAAACATTGTAATCAAGTTTGCTGTGATAAAAAATAAAAATTAAGTTAAAAATACCAACAAGAAGTAATGAGACATACATTAAAGGGCGTTTTCCTCTCACATGCCATTCTAATTTACAACCTAGAACACCACTTCCAGTAAGGCTCTGTTGACCTAGTAACCAGATTTGGAAAAGGAGAAATGCTGCCGCCATGTGGCCGATTCCCGCAAGAGCAGCTTTTAACCCACAGCTAATGGTCACTTACCATTCACAAGGACTCAGGGCTGTAAAGGACACCTGCCCTCAAAATTGTGCTGAGGTAGGGAATGGATAAAAAAAATTCAAAACAGGCAAAATTTTCAAGAAGATAGTATGAAGAGGTAAGTTTTACTCACTCTCTTTTTAAAGGAAGGAAAATGGATAAAAGCTCAGCCTCAGGAAGTATTAGACTCATGCAATCTAATCTACAAAAAGTCTTCAACTCACACCAGTCGACTGACCATTGGCAAAAAGTCTACAAACAATAAATGCGGAAGAGGTTTTAGAGAACTGTGTACCCTCTAGCTGCTGGTGAGATGTAAAAGGGTTAAACGCTAATAATGAGAACAGGAAAGAGCTGCGTTTAAAAGGAAAAATTGAGGTACCAGTCAATCCAGCAGGCGCACCAATGGGCCTCTCACCTGAGAAGACCAGAATGAAGAAGACCCGGGCTGCAAAAGCTGCACTGCAGCCTTATTCACAATAGACAAGACAGTGAAGCAACCAAAATGTCCATCTACAGATGAAAGGAAAAAGAAGAAGTGGTCCATGTACACAATGAATACTAGCCATGGAAAACAATGAAACACTGCTCTTTGAGGCCCCATAGATGATCTTGGAGATAATCACAGAACATGAGGTAAGTCGGAAAGCAAAAGTCCTATATCCTATGATATCACTTATAGGCGTTATCTAATAACTGACACAAATGAACATATTTCCACACAGAAAGTCAATCACAGACTTATTAAAAAAGAACTATGCTTATCTAAAAGTAAAGGTGGGGGGAATGGATAAATGAAGATTAGCGTTACCATATGTATACAAATACATATTATATACATATATCAAAAAGACCGACCATATAGCAAGGAAGGATTACGGATCACTGTAATAATTTACAAGGGAAGAGGATCTCTACATAAATAGGTATGTAGAATATGTAGTTGAACCAGAGTGTGTACACCTTGGACAAGCAACATTCTAACCATTACCCCAATTGAAAAAATTAAAACAACAAACTAGGAGTAATGAGACATAGACTTATGGGGGGTTTTCCTGGCACATTCCATTCAAATTTACAACCTAGACAAACGACTTCCAGAATGGCTCTGCTGCCCTAGTACCCAGATTTGGGAATGGAGAAATGCTGCATCCTTGTGCCGTTTCCCACAACAGCAGCTTTAAACCCACTGCAAAAGGTCACTAAATATTCACCAATTGCAGTTCTGTAAATGACACCTGCCCTCCAAAAAATACTGAGGTCGAAAATCGACCAAAAAATTCTAGAGTGCAACCTTCCAAAAAGAAAATTTGAAGAGGTATATTATACTCACACTTTTTTGCTTTTTTCTTTTAATAGAAAAGAAAAAGCCATGGAAAAATGATGAATTGTATCAATTTTTACAGACATGTAAACCCAAATTACAAAAACCTATCAGCTCACACCAGTCATAATGGCCATCAAAAAAAATTCTGCCAACAATAAATGCTGACGTGATTGTGGAGAAATGCGTACCCTTGATTCTAAGGGGGACGTGGTAAGAGCCACTAATGAAAGCACAATGGAGTTGCCTTGAAAAGGTAAACGTTGAGCTCCCGTACCAGTCAATCAATCATACCCACTGCTGGGTCTATCACCTGAGAAAATGAAAATCAAAAATCACAGGCTGGCAATCCTGCACTCCAGCAATATTTACCATAGGCAACACTTGGAAGCAACGAAAATGTCCATCGACAGAGGAATGCACCAAGAAGAAGTGGTCCATGTACACAATGGAATATTAGCCATGGAAAACATTGAAGCACTGCTCTTTGAGGCACCATACTTGAGCCTGGAGATAATCACAAAACATGAAGTAGGTCGGAAAGCAAAACACCTATATCCTATATTATCACTTATGGCATTATCTAATAACTGACACAGATGAACATATTTCCAAAGAGAAAGACACTCACAGGCTTAGAAAACAAACTATGCTCATCTGAAAGGAAAGGAGGGGGGAAATTGAGAAATGAACATTAGTGTTACCATACATATACCAATACATATTATATACATGTATCAAAAACACCGAACATATAGCAAGGGAGGTCGACGGAACACTGTAATATTTTACATGGGAAGAGGATCTGTACATTAATAGACATACATAATGTACAAATGAACCAGATTGTGTACACCTAGGACAAACAATATTCTAAACTTTACCCAGATTAAAAAAATTTTAAAAACCCAGAAGAAGTAATGAGACATAAACTTATGGGGATTCCTCCTGGCAATTTCCATTCTAATTTACAACCTAGGACAATGACTTCCAGAAAGGCTCTGCTGCCCTAGTACCCAGATTGGGGAATGGAGAAATGCTACCTCCTTGTGGCCGTTTCCCACAACAGCAGCTTTGAACCCACTGCAAAAGGTCACTAAATTTTCACCAACTTGCAGTTCTGTAAATGATACCTGCCCTCCAGAAAATTTCTGGGGTCTAAAATCGACCAAAAAATTCAAAAGAGGGCAAGCTTCGAAGAAGACAAGTTCAAGAGCTATATTGTACTCACGGGTTTTTCTTTTAAGAGAAAAGAAAAAGGGGTAGGAATATGACGAATTTAAAAAATTTTAATGACATGCATACCCATATTACAAAAACCTATCAGCTCACAGCAGTCAGAATGGCCATTAGGAAAAATGCTGCAAAAAATAAACCGTGAAGGGAGTGTGGAGAAATGCGTACCTTCGGTTGTAAGGGGGGGCATGTAAAGAGCCACTAATGAAAACACAGTGTAGGTGCTTTGAAAAGGGAAACATTGAGCTACCAGTCAATCAATCACAACCACTGCTTGGCCTATCACCTGAGAAAATGAGAATCAAAAAGTCACAGGCTGGCAAACCTGTACGCCAGCAAGATTTACCATAGCCAGCACTTGGAAGCAATGAAAATGTCCATCAACCGAGGAATGCACCAAGAAGAAGTGGTCCACGTACACAATGGAATGTTACTCTAATAATAAATATAAACTCAATTTAAAAACAAACAAAAGCAAGGAGACATCAACATTTGTGGGTTTATCCGGGCACATTGCACTCTAATTTATAACCGAAGAACACCACTGGCCGGTAGGTCTGTTTCCCTAGTACCAGCATGGGAAACGTAGAAAGGCTGCCGCTCTCTGGCCGTTACCTGCAAAAGCAGGTTTAAAGCCTGAGCTAATGGTCACTTCATATGAACAAGTACTGCAGGGCTGTAAATGAAACCTGCCCTCAAAATGTCTTGAGGGAGATAATGGCCAAAATATTTCAAATGGTGACACATACTTTAAGAAAACACTGTGAAGAAATAAGCTCTAATCACAGCTGGAAAAATAAAAAGATCATGTCTTAAAGCTCAATTTCAACGCATTATGATACACATGCAAATTCAACCACAAAGAGGTATCAGCTCACACCACTCAGAATAATCATCAGCAAAAACTACAAAGAATAAATCCTGAAGGTGCTGGGAAGAAATACATGCCCTCCACTTTAAGTGGGACGTAACCTGGAAAGAGCCACTAAGGAGAACAGAACAGAGGTGCCTTTAAAAAGTAAACATTGAGCTACCATATGATCCAGCAGACCTATTCCTGGACCTATAAACTAAGAAGACAGAATTGGAAGGACACAGCCACGCAAATCTGCATTGCACACTATTACAATAGCCAAGATATGGAAGTAACCAAAAAGTCCACCGACAGATGGGTGGACAAAGAAGAACTGCTACCTGTACAGATGGAATATGAGCTAGTGAAAAAATGAAACAATGCCATTTGCAGCACCGTAGATGAGTCTAGAAGTAATCACGCAACTTGGAGTAAGTGAGAAAGCGAAAGACACATATCCTATCATATCATATATAGGGGTTACCTAAAAAATGATACAAACAAAGATATTTCCACAGAGAAACACTATCATAGAATCAATATAAAAACGTATGGTTCACCAAATAGAAAGGTGTGAGGAATGGATACATTACCGTATTGAGGTTAACAGAGAGATACAAACACCTGTGAAATATGTAATCACCAAAGACCTACGCAATACCAAGAGAAGACTACTCAACATTGTGTCATAAGCTACCTGGGAAAAGGCTCCGAAGAAGAATAGATATATGTATATGTGTGAAAGAACCACATCTTGCACACCTAGAACAAACAAAACATTGTAATCAAGTTTGCTGTGATAAAAAATAAAAATTAAGTTAAAAATACCAACAAGAAGTAATGAGACATACATTAAAGGGCGTTTTCCTCTCACATGCCATTCTAATTTACAACCTAGAACACCACTTCCAGTAAGGCTCTGTTGACCTAGTAACCAGATTTGGAAAAGGAGAAATGCTGCCGCCATGTGGCCGATTCCCGCAAGAGCAGCTTTTAACCCACAGCTAATGGTCACTTACCATTCACAAGGACTCAGGGCTGTAAAGGACACCTGCCCTCAAAATTGTGCTGAGGTAGGGAATGGATAAAAAAAATTCAAAACAGGCAAAATTTTCAAGAAGATAGTATGAAGAGGTAAGTTTTACTCACTCTCTTTTTAAAGGAAGGAAAATGGATAAAAGCTCAGCCTCAGGAAGTATTAGACTCATGCAATCTAATCTACAAAAAGTCTTCAACTCACACCAGTCGACTGACCATTGGCAAAAAGTCTACAAACAATAAATGCGGAAGAGGTTTTAGAGAACTGTGTACCCTCTAGCTGCTGGTGAGATGTAAAAGGGTTAAACGCTAATAATGAGAACAGGAAAGAGCTGCGTTTAAAAGGAAAAATTGAGGTACCAGTCAATCCAGCAGGCGCACCAATGGGCCTCTCACCTGAGAAGACCAGAATGAAGAAGACCCGGGCTGCAAAAGCTGCACTGCAGCCTTATTCACAATAGACAAGACAGTGAAGCAACCAAAATGTCCATCTACAGATGAAAGGAAAAAGAAGAAGTGGTCCATGTACACAATGAATACTAGCCATGGAAAACAATGAAACACTGCTCTTTGAGGCCCCATAGATGATCTTGGAGATAATCACAGAACATGAGGTAAGTCGGAAAGCAAAAGTCCTATATCCTATGATATCACTTATAGGCGTTATCTAATAACTGACACAAATGAACATATTTCCACACAGAAAGTCAATCACAGACTTATTAAAAAAGAACTATGCTTATCTAAAAGTAAAGGTGGGGGGAATGGATAAATGAAGATTAGCGTTACCATATGTATACAAATACATATTATATACATATATCAAAAAGACCGACCATATAGCAAGGAAGGATTACGGATCACTGTAATAATTTACAAGGGAAGAGGATCTCTACATAAATAGGTATGTAGAATATGTAGTTGAACCAGAGTGTGTACACCTTGGACAAGCAACATTCTAACCATTACCCCAATTGAAAAAATTAAAACAACGAACTAGGAGTAATGAGACATAGACTTATGGGGGGTTTTCCTGGCACATTCCATTCAAATTTACAACCTAGACAAACGACTTCCAGAATGGCTCTGCTGCCCTAGTACCCAGATTTGGGAATGGAGAAATGCGGCATCCTTGTGCCGTTTCCCACAACAGCAGCTTTAAACCCACTGCAAAAGGTCACTAAATATTCACCAATTGCAGTTCTGTAAATGACACCTGCCCTCCAAAAAATACTGAGGTCGAAAATCGACCAAAAAATTCTAGAGTGCAACCTTCCAAAAAGAAAATTTGAAGAGGTATATTATACTCACACTTTTTTGCTTTTTTCTTTTAATAGAAAAGAAAAAGCCATGGAAAAATGATGAATTGTAGGAATTTTTACAGACATGTAAACCCAAATTACAAAAACCTATCAGCTCACACCAGTCATAATGGCCATCAAAAAAAATTCTGCCAACAATAAATGCTGACGTGATTGTGGAGAAATGCGTACCCTTGATTCTAAGGGGGACGTGGTAAGAGCCACTAATGAAAGCACAATGGAGTTGCCTTGAAAAGGTAAACGTTGAGCTACCGTACCAGTCAATCAATCATACCCACTGCTGGGTCTATCACCTGAGAAAATGAAAATCAAAAATCACAGGCTGGCAATCCTGCACTCCAGCAATATTTACCATAGGCAACACTTGGAAGCAACGAAAATGTCCATCGACAGAGGAATGCACCAAGAAGAAGTGGTCCATGTACACAATGGAATATTAGCCATGGAAAACATTGAAGCACTGCTCTTTGAGGCACCATACTTGAGCCTGGAGATAATCACAAAACATGAAGTAGGTCGGAAAGCAAAACACCTATATCCTATATTATCACTTATGGCATTATCTAATAACTGACACAGATGAACATATTTCCAAAGAGAAAGACACTCACAGGCTTAGAAAACAAACTATGCTCATCTGAAAGGAAAGGAGGGGGGAAATTGAGAAATGAACATTAGTGTTACCATACATATACCAATACATATTATATACATGTATCAAAAACACCGAACATATAGCAAGGGAGGTCGACGGAACACTGTAATATTTTACATGGGAAGAGGATCTGTACATTAATAGACATACATAATGTACAAATGAACCAGATTGTGTACACCTAGGACAAACAATATTCTAAACTTTACCCAGATTAAAAAAATTTTAAAAACCCAGAAGAAGTAATGAGACATAAACTTATGGGGATTCCTCCTGGCAATTTCCATTCTAATTTACAACCTAGGACAATGACTTCCAGAAAGGCTCTGCTGCCCTAGTACCCAGATTGGGGAATGGAGAAATGCTACCTCCTTGTGGCCGTTTCCCACAACAGCAGCTTTGAACCCACTGCAAAAGGTCACTAAATTTTCACCAACTTGCAGTTCTGTAAATGATACCTGCCCTCCAGAAAATTTCTGGGGTCTAAAATCGACCAAAAAATTCAAAAGAGGGCAAGCTTCGAAGAAGACAAGTTCAAGAGCTATATTGTACTCACGGGTTTTTCTTTTAAGAGAAAAGAAAAAGGGGTAGGAATATGACGAATTTAAAAAATTTTAATGACATGCATACCCATATTACAAAAACCTATCAGCTCACAGCAGTCAGAATGGCCATTAGGAAAAATGCTGCAAAAAATAAACCGTGAAGGGAGTGTGGAGAAATGCGTACCTTCGGTTGTAAGGGGGGGCATGTAAAGAGCCACTAATGAAAACACAGTGTAGGTGCTTTGAAAAGGGAAACATTGAGCTACCAGTCAATCAATCACAACCACTGCTTGGCCTATCACCTGAGAAAATGAGAATCAAAAAGTCACAGGCTGGCAAACCTGTACGCCAGCAAGATTTACCATAGCCAGCACTTGGAAGCAATGAAAATGTCCATCAACCGAGGAATGCACCAAGAAGAAGTGGTCCACGTACACAATGGAATGTTACTCTAATAATAAATATAAACTCAATTTAAAAACAAACAAAAGCAAGGAGACATCAACATTTGTGGGTTTATCCGGGCACATTGCACTCTAATTTATAACCGAAGAACACCACTGGCCGGTAGGTCTGTTTCCCTAGTACCAGCATGGGAAACGTAGAAAGGCTGCCGCTCTCTGGCCGTTACCTGCAAAAGCAGGTTTAAAGCCTGAGCTAATGGTCACTTCATATGAACAAGTACTGCAGGGCTGTAAATGAAACCTGCCCTCAAAATGTCTTGAGGGAGATAATGGCCAAAATATTTCAAATGGTGACACATACTTTAAGAAAACACTGTGAAGAAATAAGCTCTAATCACAGCTGGAAAAATAAAAAGATCATGTCTTAAAGCTCAATTTCAACGCATTATGAGACACATGCAAATTCAACCACAAAGAGGTATGAGCTCACACCACTCAGAATAATCATCAGCAAAAACTACAAAGAATAAATCCTGAAGGTGCTGGGAAGAAATACATGCCCTCCACTTTAAGTGGGACGTAACCTGGAAAGAGCCACTAAGGAGAACAGAACAGAGGTGCCTTTAAAAAGTAAACATTGAGCTACCATATGATCCAGCAGACCTATTCCTGGACCTATAAACTAAGAAGACAGAATTGGAAGGACACAGCCACGCAAATCTGCATTGCACACTATTACAATAGCCAAGATATGGAAGTAACCAAAAAGTCCACCGACAGATGGGTGGACAAAGAAGAACTGCTACCTGTACAGATGGAATATGAGCTAGTGAAAAAATGAAACAATGCCATTTGCAGCACCGTAGATGAGTCTAGAAGTAATCACGCAACTTGGAGTAAGTGAGAAAGCGAAAGACACATATCCTATCATATCATATATAGGGGTTACCTAAAAAATGATACAAACAAAGATATTTCCACAGAGAAACACTATCATAGAATCAATATAAAAACGTATGGTTCACCAAATAGAAAGGTGTGAGGAATGGATACATTACCGTATTGAGGTTAACAGAGAGATACAAACACCTGTGAAATATGTAATCACCAAAGACCTACGCAATACCAAGAGAAGACTACTCAACATTGTGTCATAACCTACCTGGGAAAAGGCTCCGAAGAAGAATAGATATATGTATATGTGTGAAAGAACCACATCTTGCACACCTAGAACAAACAAAACATTGTAATCAAGTTTGCTGTGATAAAAAATAAAAATTAAGTTAAAAATACCAACAAGAAGTAATGAGACATACATTAAAGGGCGTTTTCCTCTCACATGCCATTCTAATTTACAACCTAGAACACCACTTCCAGTAAGGCTCTGTTGACCTAGTAACCAGATTTGGAAAAGGAGAAATGCTGCCGCCATGTGGCCGATTCCCGCAAGAGCAGCTTTTAACCCACAGCTAATGGTCACTTACCATTCACAAGGACTCAGGGCTGTAAAGGACACCTGCCCTCAAAATTGTGCTGAGGTAGGGAATGGATAAAAAAAATTCAAAACAGGCAAAATTTTCAAGAAGATAGTATGAAGAGGTAAGTTTTACTCACTCTCTTTTTAAAGGAAGGAAAATGGATAAAAGCTCAGCCTCAGGAAGTATTAGACTCATGCAATCTAATCTACAAAAAGTCTTCAACTCACACCAGTCGACTGACCATTGGCAAAAAGTCTACAAACAATAAATGCGGAAGAGGTTTTAGAGAACTGTGTACCCTCTAGCTGCTGGTGAGATGTAAAAGGGTTAAACGCTAATAATGAGAACAGGAAAGAGCTGCGTTTAAAAGGAAAAATTGAGGTACCAGTCAATCCAGCAGGCGCACCAATGGGCCTCTCACCTGAGAAGACCAGAATGAAGAAGACCCGGGCTGCAAAAGCTGCACTGCAGCCTTATTCACAATAGACAAGACAGTGAAGCAACCAAAATGTCCATCTACAGATGAAAGGAAAAAGAAGAAGTGGTCCATGTACACAATGAATACTAGCCATGGAAAACAATGAAACACTGCTCTTTGAGGCCCCATAGATGATCTTGGAGATAATCACAGAACATGAGGTAAGTCGGAAAGCAAAAGTCCTATATCCTATGATATCACTTATAGGCGTTATCTAATAACTGACACAAATGAACATATTTCCACACAGAAAGTCAATCACAGACTTATTAAAAAAGAACTATGCTTATCTAAAAGGAAAGGTGGGGGGAATGGATAAATGAAGATTAGCGTTACCATATGTATACAAATACATATTATATACATATATCAAAAAGACCGACCATATAGCAAGGAAGGATTACGGATCACTGTAATAATTTACAAGGGAAGAGGATCTCTACATAAATAGGTATGTAGAATATGTAGTTGAACCAGAGTGTGTACACCTTGGACAAGCAACATTCTAACCATTACCCCAATTGAAAAAATTAAAACAACGAACTAGGAGTAATGAGACATAGACTTATGGGGGGTTTTCCTGGCACATTCCATTCAAATTTACAACCTAGACAAACGACTTCCAGAATGGCTCTGCTGCCCTAGTACCCAGATTTGGGAATGGAGAAATGCTGCATCCTTGTGCCGTTTCCCACAACAGCAGCTTTAAACCCACTGCAAAAGGTCACTAAATATTCACCAATTGCAGTTCTGTAAATGACACCTGCCCTCCAAAAAATACTGAGGTCGAAAATCGACCAAAAAATTCTAGAGTGCAACCTTCCAAAAAGAAAATTTGAAGAGGTATATTATACTCACACTTTTTTGCTTTTTTCTTTTAATAGAAAAGAAAAAGCCATGGAAAAATGATGAATTGTATCAATTTTTACAGACATGTAAACCCAAATTACAAAAACCTATCAGCTCACACCAGTCATAATGGCCATCAAAAAAAATTCTGCCAACAATAAATGCTGACGTGATTGTGGAGAAATGCGTACCCTTGATTCTAAGGGGGACGTGGTAAGAGCCACTAATGAAAGCACAATGGAGTTGCCTTGAAAAGGTAAACGTTGAGCTCCCGTACCAGTCAATCAATCATACCCACTGCTGGGTCTATCACCTGAGAAAATGAAAATCAAAAATCACAGGCTGGCAATCCTGCACTCCAGCAATATTTACCATAGGCAACACTTGGAAGCAACGAAAATGTCCATCGACAGAGGAATGCACCAAGAAGAAGTGGTCCATGTACACAATGGAATATTAGCCATGGAAAACATTGAAGCACTGCTCTTTGAGGCACCATACTTGAGCCTGGAGATAATCACAAAACATGAAGTAGGTCGGAAAGCAAAACACCTATATCCTATATTATCACTTATGGCATTATCTAATAACTGACACAGATGAACATATTTCCAAAGAGAAAGACACTCACAGGCTTAGAAAACAAACTATGCTCATCTGAAAGGAAAGGAGGGGGGAAATTGAGAAATGAACATTAGTGTTACCATACATATACCAATACATATTATATACATGTATCAAAAACACCGAACATATAGCAAGGGAGGTCGACGGAACACTGTAATATTTTACATGGGAAGAGGATCTGTACATTAATAGACATACATAATGTACAAATGAACCAGATTGTGTACACCTAGGACAAACAATATTCTAAACTTTACCCAGATTAAAAAAATTTTAAAAACCCAGAAGAAGTAATGAGACATAAACTTATGGGGATTCCTCCTGGCAATTTCCATTCTAATTTACAACCTAGGACAATGACTTCCAGAAAGGCTCTGCTGCCCTAGTACCCAGATTGGGGAATGGAGAAATGCTACCTCCTTGTGGCCGTTTCCCACAACAGCAGCTTTGAACCCACTGCAAAAGGTCACTAAATTTTCACCAACTTGCAGTTCTGTAAATGATACCTGCCCTCCAGAAAATTTCTGGGGTCTAAAATCGACCAAAAAATTCAAAAGAGGGCAAGCTTCGAAGAAGACAAGTTCAAGAGCTATATTGTACTCACGGGTTTTTCTTTTAAGAGAAAAGAAAAAGGGGTAGGAATATGACGAATTTAAAAAATTTTAATGACATGCATACCCATATTACAAAAACCTATCAGCTCACAGCAGTCAGAATGGCCATTAGGAAAAATGCTGCAAAAAATAAACCGTGAAGGGAGTGTGGAGAAATGCGTACCTTCGGTTGTAAGGGGGGGCATGTAAAGAGCCACTAATGAAAACACAGTGTAGGTGCTTTGAAAAGGGAAACATTGAGCTACCAGTCAATCAATCACAACCACTGCTTGGCCTATCACCTGAGAAAATGAGAATCAAAAAGTCACAGGCTGGCAAACCTGTACGCCAGCAAGATTTACCATAGCCAGCACTTGGAAGCAATGAAAATGTCCATCAACCGAGGAATGCACCAAGAAGAAGTGGTCCACGTACACAATGGAATGTTACTCTAATAATAAATATAAACTCAATTTAAAAACAAACAAAAGCAAGGAGACATCAACATTTGTGGGTTTATCCGGGCACATTGCACTCTAATTTATAACCGAAGAACACCACTGGCCGGTAGGTCTGTTTCCCTAGTACCAGCATGGGAAACGTAGAAAGGCTGCCGCTCTCTGGCCGTTACCTGCAAAAGCAGGTTTAAAGCCTGAGCTAATGGTCACTTCATATGAACAAGTACTGCAGGGCTGTAAATGAAACCTGCCCTCAAAATGTCTTGAGGGAGATAATGGCCAAAATATTTCAAATGGTGACACATACTTTAAGAAAACACTGTGAAGAAATAAGCTCTAATCACAGCTGGAAAAATAAAAAGATCATGTCTTAAAGCTCAATTTCAACGCATTATGAGACACATGCAAATTCAACCACAAAGAGGTATGAGCTCACACCACTCAGAATAATCATCAGCAAAAACTACAAAGAATAAATCCTGAAGGTGCTGGGAAGAAATACATGCCCTCCACTTTAAGTGGGACGTAACCTGGAAAGAGCCACTAAGGAGAACAGAACAGAGGTGCCTTTAAAAAGTAAACATTGAGCTACCATATGATCCAGCAGACCTATTCCTGGACCTATAAACTAAGAAGACAGAATTGGAAGGACACAGCCACGCAAATCTGCATTGCACACTATTACAATAGCCAAGATATGGAAGTAACCAAAAAGTCCACCGACAGATGGGTGGACAAAGAAGAACTGCTACCTGTACAGATGGAATATGAGCTAGTGAAAAAATGAAACAATGCCATTTGCAGCACCGTAGATGAGTCTAGAAGTAATCACGCAACTTGGAGTAAGTGAGAAAGCGAAAGACACATATCCTATCATATCATATATAGGGGTTACCTAAAAAATGATACAAACAAAGATATTTCCACAGAGAAACACTATCATAGAATCAATATAAAAACGTATGGTTCACCAAATAGAAAGGTGTGAGGAATGGATACATTACCGTATTGAGGTTAACAGAGAGATACAAACACCTGTGAAATATGTAATCACCAAAGACCTACGCAATACCAAGAGAAGACTACTCAACATTGTGTCATAACCTACCTGGGAAAAGGCTCCGAAGAAGAATAGATATATGTATATGTGTGAAAGAACCACATCTTGCACACCTAGAACAAACAAAACATTGTAATCAAGTTTGCTGTGATAAAAAATAAAAATTAAGTTAAAAATACCAACAAGAAGTAATGAGACATACATTAAAGGGCGTTTTCCTCTCACATGCCATTCTAATTTACAACCTAGAACACCACTTCCAGTAAGGCTCTGTTGACCTAGTAACCAGATTTGGAAAAGGAGAAATGCTGCCGCCATGTGGCCGATTCCCGCAAGAGCAGCTTTTAACCCACAGCTAATGGTCACTTACCATTCACAAGGACTCAGGGCTGTAAAGGACACCTGCCCTCAAAATTGTGCTGAGGTAGGGAATGGATAAAAAAAATTCAAAACAGGCAAAATTTTCAAGAAGATAGTATGAAGAGGTAAGTTTTACTCACTCTCTTTTTAAAGGAAGGAAAATGGATAAAAGCTCAGCCTCAGGAAGTATTAGACTCATGCAATCTAATCTACAAAAAGTCTTCAACTCACACCAGTCGACTGACCATTGGCAAAAAGTCTACAAACAATAAATGCGGAAGAGGTTTTAGAGAACTGTGTACCCTCTAGCTGCTGGTGAGATGTAAAAGGGTTAAACGCTAATAATGAGAACAGGAAAGAGCTGCGTTTAAAAGGAAAAATTGAGGTACCAGTCAATCCAGCAGGCGCACCAATGGGCCTCTCACCTGAGAAGACCAGAATGAAGAAGACCCGGGCTGCAAAAGCTGCACTGCAGCCTTATTCACAATAGACAAGACAGTGAAGCAACCAAAATGTCCATCTACAGATGAAAGGAAAAAGAAGAAGTGGTCCATGTACACAATGAATACTAGCCATGGAAAACAATGAAACACTGCTCTTTGAGGCCCCATAGATGATCTTGGAGATAATCACAGAACATGAGGTAAGTCGGAAAGCAAAAGTCCTATATCCTATGATATCACTTATAGGCGTTATCTAATAACTGACACAAATGAACATATTTCCACACAGAAAGTCAATCACAGACTTATTAAAAAAGAACTATGCTTATCTAAAAGTAAAGGTGGGGGGAATGGATAAATGAAGATTAGCGTTACCATATGTATACAAATACATATTATATACATATATCAAAAAGACCGACCATATAGCAAGGAAGGATTACGGATCACTGTAATAATTTACAAGGGAAGAGGATCTCTACATAAATAGGTATGTAGAATATGTAGTTGAACCAGAGTGTGTACACCTTGGACAAGCAACATTCTAACCATTACCCCAATTGAAAAAATTAAAACAACGAACTAGGAGTAATGAGACATAGACTTATGGGGGGTTTTCCTGGCACATTCCATTCAAATTTACAACCTAGACAAACGACTTCCAGAATGGCTCTGCTGCCCTAGTACCCAGATTTGGGAATGGAGAAATGCTGCATCCTTGTGCCGTTTCCCACAACAGCAGCTTTAAACCCACTGCAAAAGGTCACTAAATATTCACCAATTGCAGTTCTGTAAATGACACCTGCCCTCCAAAAAATACTGAGGTCGAAAATCGACCAAAAAATTCTAGAGTGCAACCTTCCAAAAAGAAAATTTGAAGAGGTATATTATACTCACACTTTTTTGCTTTTTTCTTTTAATAGAAAAGAAAAAGCCATGGAAAAATGATGAATTGTAGGAATTTTTACAGACATGTAAACCCAAATTACAAAAACCTATCAGCTCACACCAGTCATAATGGCCATCAAAAAAAATTCTGCCAACAATAAATGCTGACGTGATTGTGGAGAAATGCGTACCCTTGATTCTAAGGGGGACGTGGTAAGAGCCACTAATGAAAGCACAATGGAGTTGCCTTGAAAAGGTAAACGTTGAGCTACCGTACCAGTCAATCAATCATACCCACTGCTGGGTCTATCACCTGAGAAAATGAAAATCAAAAATCACAGGCTGGCAATCCTGCACTCCAGCAATATTTACCATAGGCAACACTTGGAAGCAACGAAAATGTCCATCGACAGAGGAATGCACCAAGAAGAAGTGGTCCATGTACACAATGGAATATTAGCCATGGAAAACATTGAAGCACTGCTCTTTGAGGCACCATACTTGAGCCTGGAGATAATCACAAAACATGAAGTAGGTCGGAAAGCAAAACACCTATATCCTATATTATCACTTATGGCATTATCTAATAACTGACACAGATGAACATATTTCCAAAGAGAAAGACACTCACAGGCTTAGAAAACAAACTATGCTCATCTGAAAGGAAAGGAGGGGGGAAATTGAGAAATGAACATTAGTGTTACCATACATATACCAATACATATTATATACATGTATCAAAAACACCGAACATATAGCAAGGGAGGTCGACGGAACACTGTAATATTTTACATGGGAAGAGGATCTGTACATTAATAGACATACATAATGTACAAATGAACCAGATTGTGTACACCTAGGACAAACAATATTCTAAACTTTACCCAGATTAAAAAAATTTTAAAAACCCAGAAGAAGTAATGAGACATAAACTTATGGGGATTCCTCCTGGCAATTTCCACTCTAATTTACAACCTAGGACAATGACTTCCAGAAAGGCTCTGCTGCCCTAGTACCCAGATTGGGGAATGGAGAAATGCTACCTCCTTGTGGCCGTTTCCCACAACAGCAGCTTTGAACCCACTGCAAAAGGTCACTAAATTTTCACCAACTTGCAGTTCTGTAAATGATACCTGCCCTCCAGAAAATTTCTGGGGTCTAAAATCGACCAAAAAATTCAAAAGAGGGCAAGCTTCGAAGAAGACAAGTTCAAGAGCTATATTGTACTCACGGGTTTTTCTTTTAAGAGAAAAGAAAAAGGGGTAGGAATATGACGAATTTAAAAAATTTTAATGACATGCATACCCATATTACAAAAACCTATCAGCTCACAGCAGTCAGAATGGCCATTAGGAAAAATGCTGCAAAAAATAAACCGTGAAGGGAGTGTGGAGAAATGCGTACCTTCGGTTGTAAGGGGGGGCATGTAAAGAGCCACTAATGAAAACACAGTGTAGGTGCTTTGAAAAGGGAAACATTGAGCTACCAGTCAATCAATCACAACCACTGCTTGGCCTATCACCTGAGAAAATGAGAATCAAAAAGTCACAGGCTGGCAAACCTGTACGCCAGCAAGATTTACCATAGCCAGCACTTGGAAGCAATGAAAATGTCCATCAACCGAGGAATGCACCAAGAAGAAGTGGTCCACGTACACAATGGAATGTTACTCTAATAATAAATATAAACTCAATTTAAAAACAAACAAAAGCAAGGAGACATCAACATTTGTGGGTTTATCCGGGCACATTGCACTCTAATTTATAACCGAAGAACACCACTGGCCGGTAGGTCTGTTTCCCTAGTACCAGCATGGGAAACGTAGAAAGGCTGCCGCTCTCTGGCCGTTACCTGCAAAAGCAGGTTTAAAGCCTGAGCTAATGGTCACTTCATATGAACAAGTACTGCAGGGCTGTAAATGAAACCTGCCCTCAAAATGTCTTGAGGGAGATAATGGCCAAAATATTTCAAATGGTGACACATACTTTAAGAAAACACTGTGAAGAAATAAGCTCTAATCACAGCTGGAAAAATAAAAAGATCATGTCTTAAAGCTCAATTTCAACACATTATGAGACACATGCAAATTCAACCACAAAGAGGTATCAGCTCACACCACTCAGAATAATCATCAGCAAAAACTACAAAGAATAAATCCTGAAGGTGCTGGGAAGAAATACATGCCCTCCACTTTAAGTGGGACGTAACCTGGAAAGAGCCACTAAGGAGAACAGAACAGAGGTGCCTTTAAAAAGTAAACATTGAGCTACCATATGATCCAGCAGACCTATTCCTGGACCTATAAACTAAGAAGACAGAATTGGAAGGACACAGCCACGCAAATCTGCATTGCACACTATTACAATAGCCAAGATATGGAAGTAACCAAAAAGTCCACCGACAGATGGGTGGACAAAGAAGAACTGCTACCTGTACAGATGGAATATGAGCTAGTGAAAAAATGAAACAATGCCATTTGCAGCACCGTAGATGAGTCTAGAAGTAATCACGCAACTTGGAGTAAGTGAGAAAGCGAAAGACACATATCCTATCATATCATATATAGGGGTTACCTAAAAAATGATACAAACAAAGATATTTCCACAGAGAAACACTATCATAGAATCAATATAAAAACGTATGGTTCACCAAATAGAAAGGTGTGAGGAATGGATACATTACCGTATTGAGGTTAACAGAGAGATACAAACACCTGTGAAATATGTAATCACCAAAGACCTACGCAATACCAAGAGAAGACTACTCAACATTGTGTCATAACCTACCTGGGAAAAGGCTCCGAAGAAGAATAGATATATGTATATGTGTGAAAGAACCACATCTTGCACACCTAGAACAAACAAAACATTGTAATCAAGTTTGCTGTGATAAAAAATAAAAATTAAGTTAAAAATACCAACAAGAAGTAATGAGACATACATTAAAGGGCGTTTTCCTCTCACATGCCATTCTAATTTACAACCTAGAACACCACTTCCAGTAAGGCTCTGTTGACCTAGTAACCAGATTTGGAAAAGGAGAAATGCTGCCGCCATGTGGCCGATTCCCGCAAGAGCAGCTTTTAACCCACAGCTAATGGTCACTTACCATTCACAAGGACTCAGGGCTGTAAAGGACACCTGCCCTCAAAATTGTGCTGAGGTAGGGAATGGATAAAAAAAATTCAAAACAGGCAAAATTTTCAAGAAGATAGTATGAAGAGGTAAGTTTTACTCACTCTCTTTTTAAAGGAAGGAAAATGGATAAAAGCTCAGCCTCAGGAAGTATTAGACTCATGCAATCTAATCTACAAAAAGTCTTCAACTCACACCAGTCGACTGACCATTGGCAAAAAGTCTACAAACAATAAATGCGGAAGAGGTTTTAGAGAACTGTGTACCCTCTAGCTGCTGGTGAGATGTAAAAGGGTTAAACGCTAATAATGAGAACAGGAAAGAGCTGCGTTTAAAAGGAAAAATTGAGGTACCAGTCAATCCAGCAGGCGCACCAATGGGCCTCTCACCTGAGAAGACCAGAATGAAGAAGACCCGGGCTGCAAAAGCTGCACTGCAGCCTTATTCACAATAGACAAGACAGTGAAGCAACCAAAATGTCCATCTACAGATGAAAGGAAAAAGAAGAAGTGGTCCATGTACACAATGAATACTAGCCATGGAAAACAATGAAACACTGCTCTTTGAGGCCCCATAGATGATCTTGGAGATAATCACAGAACATGAGGTAAGTCGGAAAGCAAAAGTCCTATATCCTATGATATCACTTATAGGCGTTATCTAATAACTGACACAAATGAACATATTTCCACACAGAAAGTCAATCACAGACTTATTAAAAAAGAACTATGCTTATCTAAAAGTAAAGGTGGGGGGAATGGATAAATGAAGATTAGCGTTACCATATGTATACAAATACATATTATATACATATATCAAAAAGACCGACCATATAGCAAGGAAGGATTACGGATCACTGTAATAATTTACAAGGGAAGAGGATCTCTACATAAATAGGTATGTAGAATATGTAGTTGAACCAGAGTGTGTACACCTTGGACAAGCAACATTCTAACCATTACCCCAATTGAAAAAATTAAAACAACGAACTAGGAGTAATGAGACATAGACTTATGGGGGGTTTTCCTGGCACATTCCATTCAAATTTACAACCTAGACAAACGACTTCCAGAATGGCTCTGCTGCCCTAGTACCCAGATTTGGGAATGGAGAAATGCTGCATCCTTGTGCCGTTTCCCACAACAGCAGCTTTAAACCCACTGCAAAAGGTCACTAAATATTCACCAATTGCAGTTCTGTAAATGACACCTGCCCTCCAAAAAATACTGAGGTCGAAAATCGACCAAAAAATTCTAGAGTGCAACCTTCCAAAAAGAAAATTTGAAGAGGTATATTATACTCACACTTTTTTGCTTTTTTCTTTTAATAGAAAAGAAAAAGCCATGGAAAAATGATGAATTGTAGGAATTTTTACAGACATGTAAACCCAAATTACAAAAACCTATCAGCTCACACCAGTCATAATGGCCATCAAAAAAAATTCTGCCAACAATAAATGCTGACGTGATTGTGGAGAAATGCGTACCCTTGATTCTAAGGGGGACGTGGTAAGAGCCACTAATGAAAGCACAATGGAGTTGCCTTGAAAAGGTAAACGTTGAGCTCCCGTACCAGTCAATCAATCATACCCACTGCTGGGTCTATCACCTGAGAAAATGAAAATCAAAAATCACAGGCTGGCAATCCTGCACTCCAGCAATATTTACCATAGGCAACACTTGGAAGCAACGAAAATGTCCATCGACAGAGGAATGCACCAAGAAGAAGTGGTCCATGTACACAATGGAATATTAGCCATGGAAAACATTGAAGCACTGCTCTTTGAGGCACCATACTTGAGCCTGGAGATAATCACAAAACATGAAGTAGGTCGGAAAGCAAAACACCTATATCCTATATTATCACTTATGGCATTATCTAATAACTGACACAGATGAACATATTTCCAAAGAGAAAGACACTCACAGGCTTAGAAAACAAACTATGCTCATCTGAAAGGAAAGGAGGGGGGAAATTGAGAAATGAACATTAGTGTTACCATACATATACCAATACATATTATATACATGTATCAAAAACACCGAACATATAGCAAGGGAGGTCGACGGAACACTGTAATATTTTACATGGGAAGAGGATCTGTACATTAATAGACATACATAATGTACAAATGAACCAGATTGTGTACACCTAGGACAAACAATATTCTAAACTTTACCCAGATTAAAAAAATTTTAAAAACCCAGAAGAAGTAATGAGACATAAACTTATGGGGATTCCTCCTGGCAATTTCCATTCTAATTTACAACCTAGGACAATGACTTCCAGAAAGGCTCTGCTGCCCTAGTACCCAGATTGGGGAATGGAGAAATGCTACCTCCTTGTGGCCGTTTCCCACAACAGCAGCTTTGAACCCACTGCAAAAGGTCACTAAATTTTCACCAACTTGCAGTTCTGTAAATGATACCTGCCCTCCAGAAAATTTCTGGGGTCTAAAATCGACCAAAAAATTCAAAAGAGGGCAAGCTTCGAAGAAGACAAGTTCAAGAGCTATATTGTACTCACGGGTTTTTCTTTTAAGAGAAAAGAAAAAGGGGTAGGAATATGACGAATTTAAAAAATTTTAATGACATGCATACCCATATTACAAAAACCTATCAGCTCACAGCAGTCAGAATGGCCATTAGGAAAAATGCTGCAAAAAATAAACCGTGAAGGGAGTGTGGAGAAATGCGTACCTTCGGTTGTAAGGGGGGGCATGTAAAGAGCCACTAATGAAAACACAGTGTAGGTGCTTTGAAAAGGGAAACATTGAGCTACCAGTCAATCAATCACAACCACTGCTTGGCCTATCACCTGAGAAAATGAGAATCAAAAAGTCACAGGCTGGCAAACCTGTACGCCAGCAAGATTTACCATAGCCAGCACTTGGAAGCAATGAAAATGTCCATCAACCGAGGAATGCACCAAGAAGAAGTGGTCCACGTACACAATGGAATGTTACTCTAATAATAAATATAAACTCAATTTAAAAACAAACAAAAGCAAGGAGACATCAACATTTGTGGGTTTATCCGGGCACATTGCACTCTAATTTATAACCGAAGAACACCACTGGCCGGTAGGTCTGTTTCCCTAGTACCAGCATGGGAAACGTAGAAAGGCTGCCGCTCTCTGGCCGTTACCTGCAAAAGCAGGTTTAAAGCCTGAGCTAATGGTCACTTCATATGAACAAGTACTGCAGGGCTGTAAATGAAACCTGCCCTCAAAATGTCTTGAGGGAGATAATGGCCAAAATATTTCAAATGGTGACACATACTTTAAGAAAACACTGTGAAGAAATAAGCTCTAATCACAGCTGGAAAAATAAAAAGATCATGTCTTAAAGCTCAATTTCAACGCATTATGAGACACATGCAAATTCAACCACAAAGAGGTATCAGCTCACACCACTCAGAATAATCATCAGCAAAAACTACAAAGAATAAATCCTGAAGGTGCTGGGAAGAAATACATGCCCTCCACTTTAAGTGGGACGTAACCTGGAAAGAGCCACTAAGGAGAACAGAACAGAGGTGCCTTTAAAAAGTAAACATTGAGCTACCATATGATCCAGCAGACCTATTCCTGGACCTATAAACTAAGAAGACAGAATTGGAAGGACACAGCCACGCAAATCTGCATTGCACACTATTACAATAGCCAAGATATGGAAGTAACCAAAAAGTCCACCGACAGATGGGTGGACAAAGAAGAACTGCTACCTGTACAGATGGAATATGAGCTAGTGAAAAAATGAAACAATGCCATTTGCAGCACCGTAGATGAGTCTAGAAGTAATCACGTAACTTGGAGTAAGTGAGAAAGCGAAAGACACATATCCTATCATATCATATATAGGGGTTACCTAAAAAATGATACAAACAAAGATATTTCCACAGAGAAACACTATCATAGAATCAATATAAAAACGTATGGTTCACCAAATAGAAAGGTGTGAGGAATGGATACATTACCGTATTGAGGTTAACAGAGAGATACAAACACCTGTGAAATATGTAATCACCAAAGACCTACGCAATACCAAGAGAAGACTACTCAACATTGTGTCATAAGCTACATGGGAAAAGGCTCCGAAGAAGAATAGATATATGTATATGTGTGAAAGAACCACATCTTGCACACCTAGAACAAACAAAACATTGTAATCAAGTTTGCTGTGATAAAAAATAAAAATTAAGTTAAAAATACCAACAAGAAGTAATGAGACATACATTAAAGGGCGTTTTCCTCTCACATGCCATTCTAATTTACAACCTAGAACACCACTTCCAGTAAGGCTCTGTTGACCTAGTAACCAGATTTGGAAAAGGAGAAATGCTGCCGCCATGTGGCCGATTCCCGCAAGAGCAGCTTTTAACCCACAGCTAATGGTCACTTACCATTCACAAGGACTCAGGGCTGTAAAGGACACCTGCCCTCAAAATTGTGCTGAGGTAGGGAATGGATAAAAAAAATTCAAAACAGGCAAAATTTTCAAGAAGATAGTATGAAGAGGTAAGTTTTACTCACTCTCTTTTTAAAGGAAGGAAAATGGATAAAAGCTCAGCCTCAGGAAGTATTAGACTCATGCAATCTAATCTACAAAAAGTCTTCAACTCACACCAGTCGACTGACCATTGGCAAAATGTCTACAAACAATAAATGCGGAAGAGGTTTTAGAGAACTGTGTACCCTCTAGCTGCTGGTGAGATGTAAAAGGGTTAAACGCTAATAATGAGAACAGGAAAGAGCTGCGTTTAAAAGGAAAAATTGAGGTACCAGTCAATCCAGCAGGCGCACCAATGGGCCTCTCACCTGAGAAGACCAGAATGAAGAAGACCCGGGCTGCAAAAGCTGCACTGCAGCCTTATTCACAATAGACAAGACAGTGAAGCAACCAAAATGTCCATCTACAGATGAAAGGAAAAAGAAGAAGTGGTCCATGTACACAATGAATACTAGCCATGGAAAACAATGAAACACTGCTCTTTGAGGCCCCATAGATGATCTTGGAGATAATCACAGAACATGAGGTAAGTCGGAAAGCAAAAGTCCTATATCCTATGATATCACTTATAGGCGTTATCTAATAACTGACACAAATGAACATATTTCCACACAGAAAGTCAATCACAGACTTATTAAAAAAGAACTATGCTTATCTAAAAGTAAAGGTGGGGGGAATGGATAAATGAAGATTAGCGTTACCATATGTATACAAATACATATTATATACATATATCAAAAAGACCGACCATATAGCAAGGAAGGATTACGGATCACTGTAATAATTTACAAGGGAAGAGGATCTCTACATAAATAGGTATGTAGAATATGTAGTTGAACCAGAGTGTGTACACCTTGGACAAGCAACATTCTAACCATTACCCCAATTGAAAAAATTAAAACAACGAACTAGGAGTAATGAGACATAGACTTATGGGGGGTTTTCCTGGCACATTCCATTCAAATTTACAACCTAGACAAACGACTTCCAGAATGGCTCTGCTGCCCTAGTACCCAGATTTGGGAATGGAGAAATGCTGCATCCTTGTGCCGTTTCCCACAACAGCAGCTTTAAACCCACTGCAAAAGGTCACTAAATATTCACCAATTGCAGTTCTGTAAATGACACCTGCCCTCCAAAAAATACTGAGGTCGAAAATCGACCAAAAAATTCTAGAGTGCAACCTTCCAAAAAGAAAATTTGAAGAGGTATATTATACTCACACTTTTTTGCTTTTTTCTTTTAATAGAAAAGAAAAAGCCATGGAAAAATGATGAATTGTATCAATTTTTACAGACATGTAAACCCAAATTACAAAAACCTATCAGCTCACACCAGTCATAATGGCCATCAAAAAAAATTCTGCCAACAATAAATGCTGACGTGATTGTGGAGAAATGCGTACCCTTGATTCTAAGGGGGACGTGGTAAGAGCCACTAATGAAAGCACAATGGAGTTGCCTTGAAAAGGTAAACGTTGAGCTACCGTACCAGTCAATCAATCATACCCACTGCTGGGTCTATCACCTGAGAAAATGAAAATCAAAAATCACAGGCTGGCAATCCTGCACTCCAGCAATATTTACCATAGGCAACACTTGGAAGCAACGAAAATGTCCATCGACAGAGGAATGCACCAAGAAGAAGTGGCCCATGTACACAATGGAATATTAGCCATGGAAAACATTGAAGAACTGCTCTTTGAGGCACCATACTTGAGCCTGGAGATAATCACAAAACATGAAGTAGGTCGGAAAGCAAAACACCTATATCCTATATTATCACTTATGGCATTATCTAATAACTGACACAGATGAACATATTTCCAAAGAGAAAGACACTCACAGGCTTAGAAAACAAACTATGCTCATCTGAAAGGAAAGGAGGGGGGAAATTGAGAAATGAACATTAGTGTTACCATACATATACCAATACATATTATATACATGTATCAAAAACACCGAACATATAGCAAGGGAGGTCGACGGAACACTGTAATATTTTACATGGGAAGAGGATCTGTACATTAATAGACATACATAATGTACAAATGAACCAGATTGTGTACACCTAGGACAAACAATATTCTAAACTTTACCCAGATTAAAAAAATTTTAAAAACCCAGAAGAAGTAATGAGACATAAACTTATGGGGATTCCTCCTGGCAATTTCCATTCTAATTTACAACCTAGGACAATGACTTCCAGAAAGGCTCTGCTGCCCTAGTACCCAGATTGGGGAATGGAGAAATGCTACCTCCTTGTGGCCGTTTCCCACAACAGCAGCTTTGAACCCACTGCAAAAGGTCACTAAATTTTCACCAACTTGCAGTTCTGTAAATGATACCTGCCCTCCAGAAAATTTCTGGGGTCTAAAATCGACCAAAAAATTCAAAAGAGGGCAAGCTTCGAAGAAGACAAGTTCAAGAGCTATATTGTACTCACGGGTTTTTCTTTTAAGAGAAAAGAAAAAGGGGTAGGAATATGACGAATTTAAAAAATTTTAATGACATGCATACCCATATTACAAAAACCTATCAGCTCACAGCAGTCAGAATGGCCATTAGGAAAAATGCTGCAAAAAATAAACCGTGAAGGGAGTGTGGAGAAATGCGTACCTTCGGTTGTAAGGGGGGGCATGTAAAGAGCCACTAATGAAAACACAGTGTAGGTGCTATGAAAAGGGAAACATTGAGCTACCAGTCAATCAATCACAACCACTGCTTGGCCTATCACCTGAGAAAATGAGAATCAAAAAGTCACAGGCTGGCAAACCTGTACGCCAGCAAGATTTACCATAGCCAGCACTTGGAAGCAATGAAAATGTCCATCAACCGAGGAATGCACCAAGAAGAAGTGGTCCACGTACACAATGGAATGTTACTCTAATAATAAATATAAACTCAATTTAAAAACAAACAAAAGCAAGGAGACATCAACATTTGTGGGTTTATCCGGGCACATTGCACTCTAATTTATAACCGAAGAACACCACTGGCCGGTAGGTCTGTTTCCCTAGTACCAGCATGGGAAACGTAGAAAGGCTGCCGCTCTCTGGCCGTTACCTGCAAAAGCAGGTTTAAAGCCTGAGCTAATGGTCACTTCATATGAACAAGTACTGCAGGGCTGTAAATGAAACCTGCCCTCAAAATGTCTTGAGGGAGATAATGGCCAAAATATTTCAAATGGTGACACATACTTTAAGAAAACACTGTGAAGAAATAAGCTCTAATCACAGCTGGAAAAATAAAAAGATCATGTCTTAAAGCTCAATTTCAACGCATTATGAGACACATGCAAATTCAACCACAAAGAGGTATCAGCTCACACCACTCAGAATAATCATCAGCAAAAACTACAAAGAATAAATCCTGAAGGTGCTGGGAAGAAATACATGCCCTCCACTTTAAGTGGGACGTAACCTGGAAAGAGCCACTAAGGAGAACAGAACAGAGGTGCCTTTAAAAAGTAAACATTGAGCTACCATATGATCCAGCAGACCTATTCCTGGACCTATAAACTAAGAAGACAGAATTGGAAGGACACAGCCACGCAAATCTGCATTGCACACTATTACAATAGCCAAGATATGGAAGTAACCAAAAAGTCCACCGACAGATGGGTGGACAAAGAAGAACTGCTACCTGTACAGATGGAATATGAGCTAGTGAAAAAATGAAACAATGCCATTTGCAGCACCGTAGATGAGTCTAGAAGTAATCACGCAACTTGGAGTAAGTGAGAAAGCGAAAGACACATATCCTATCATATATAGGGGTTACCTAAAAAATGATACAAACAAAGATATTTCCACAGAGAAACACTATCATAGAATCAATATAAAAACGTATGGTTCACCAAATAGAAAGGTGTGAGGAATGGATACATTACCGTATTGAGGTTAACAGAGAGATACAAACACCTGTGAAATATGTAATCACCAAAGACCTACGCAATACCAAGAGAAGACTACTCAACATTGTGTCATAAGCTACATGGGAAAAGGCTCCGAAGAAGAATAGATATATGTATATGTGTGAAAGAACCACATCTTGCACACCTAGAACAAACAAAACATTGTAATCAAGTTTGCTGTGATAAAAAATAAAAATTAAGTTAAAAATACCAACAAGAAGTAATGAGACATACATTAAAGGGCGTTTTCCTCTCACATGCCATTCTAATTTACAACCTAGAACACCACTTCCAGTAAGGCTCTGTTGACCTAGTAACCAGATTTGGAAAAGGAGAAATGCTGCCGCCATGTGGCCGATTCCCGCAAGAGCAGCTTTTAACCCACAGCTAATGGTCACTTACCATTCACAAGGACTCAGGGCTGTAAAGGACACCTGCCCTCAAAATTGTGCTGAGGTAGGGAATGGATAAAAAAAATTCAAAACAGGCAAAATTTTCAAGAAGATAGTATGAAGAGGTAAGTTTTACTCACTCTCTTTTTAAAGGAAGGAAAATGGATAAAAGCTCAGCCTCAGGAAGTATTAGACTCATGCAATCTAATCTACAAAAAGTCTTCAACTCACACCAGTCGACTGACCATTGGCAAAAAGTCTACAAACAATAAATGCGGAAGAGGTTTTAGAGAACTGTGTACCCTCTAGCTGCTGGTGAGATGTAAAAGGGTTAAACGCTAATAATGAGAACAGGAAAGAGCTGCGTTTAAAAGGAAAAATTGAGGTACCAGTCAATCCAGCAGGCGCACCAATGGGCCTCTCACCTGAGAAGACCAGAATGAAGAAGACCCGGGCTGCAAAAGCTGCACTGCAGCCTTATTCACAATAGACAAGACAGTGAAGCAACCAAAATGTCCATCTACAGATGAAAGGAAAAAGAAGAAGTGGTCCATGTACACAATGAATACTAGCCATGGAAAACAATGAAACACTGCTCTTTGAGGCCCCATAGATGATCTTGGAGATAATCACAGAACATGAGGTAAGTCGGAAAGCAAAAGTCCTATATCCTATGATATCACTTATAGGCGTTATCTAATAACTGACACAAATGAACATATTTCCACACAGAAAGTCAATCACAGACTTATTAAAAAAGAACTATGCTTATCTAAAAGTAAAGGTGGGGGGAATGGATAAATGAAGATTAGCGTTACCATATGTATACAAATACATATTATATACATATATCAAAAAGACCGACCATATAGCAAGGAAGGATTACGGATCACTGTAATAATTTACAAGGGAAGAGGATCTCTACATAAATAGGTATGTAGAATATGTAGTTGAACCAGAGTGTGTACACCTTGGACAAGCAACATTCTAACCATTACCCCAATTGAAAAAATTAAAACAACGAACTAGGAGTAATGAGACATAGACTTATGGGGGGTTTTCCTGGCACATTCCATTCAAATTTACAACCTAGACAAACGACTTCCAGAATGGCTCTGCTGCCCTAGTACCCAGATTTGGGAATGGAGAAATGCGGCATCCTTGTGCCGTTTCCCACAACAGCAGCTTTAAACCCACTGCAAAAGGTCACTAAATATTCACCAATTGCAGTTCTGTAAATGACACCTGCCCTCCAAAAAATACTGAGGTCGAAAATCGACCAAAAAATTCTAGAGTGCAACCTTCCAAAAAGAAAATTTGAAGAGGTATATTATACTCACACTTTTTTGCTTTTTTCTTTTAATAGAAAAGAAAAAGCCATGGAAAAATGATGAATTGTATCAATTTTTACAGACATGTAAACCCAAATTACAAAAACCTATCAGCTCACACCAGTCATAATGGCCATCAAAAAAAATTCTGCCAACAATAAATGCTGACGTGATTGTGGAGAAATGCGTACCCTTGATTCTAAGGGGGACGTGGTAAGAGCCACTAATGAAAGCACAATGGAGTTGCCTTGAAAAGGTAAACGTTGAGCTCCCGTACCAGTCAATCAATCATACCCACTGCTGGGTCTATCACCTGAGAAAATGAAAATCAAAAATCACAGGCTGGCAATCCTGCACTCCAGCAATATTTACCATAGGCAACACTTGGAAGCAACGAAAATGTCCATCGACAGAGGAATGCACCAAGAAGAAGTGGTCCATGTACACAATGGAATATTAGCCATGGAAAACATTGAAGCACTGCTCTTTGAGGCACCATACTTGAGCCTGGAGATAATCACAAAACATGAAGTAGGTCGGAAAGCAAAACACCTATATCCTATATTATCACTTATGGCATTATCTAATAACTGACACAGATGAACATATTTCCAAAGAGAAAGACACTCACAGGCTTAGAAAACAAACTATGCTCATCTGAAAGGAAAGGAGGGGGGAAATTGAGAAATGAACATTAGTGTTACCATACATATACCAATACATATTATATACATGTATCAAAAACACCGAACATATAGCAAGGGAGGTCGACGGAACACTGTAGTATTTTACATGGGAAGAGGATCTGTACATTAATAGACATACATAATGTACAAATGAACCAGATTGTGTACACCTAGGACAAACAATATTCTAAACTTTACCCAGATTAAAAAAATTTTAAAAACCCAGAAGAAGTAATGAGACATAAACTTATGGGGATTCCTCCTGGCAATTTCCACTCTAATTTACAACCTAGGACAATGACTTCCAGAAAGGCTCTGCTGCCCTAGTACCCAGATTGGGGAATGGAGAAATGCTACCTCCTTGTGGCCGTTTCCCACAACAGCAGCTTTGAACCCACTGCAAAAGGTCACTAAATTTTCACCAACTTGCAGTTCTGTAAATGATACCTGCCCTCCAGAAAATTTCTGGGGTCTAAAATCGACCAAAAAATTCAAAAGAGGGCAAGCTTCGAAGAAGACAAGTTCAAGAGCTATATTGTACTCACGGGTTTTTCTTTTAAGAGAAAAGAAAAAGGGGTAGGAATATGACGAATTTAAAAAATTTTAATGACATGCATACCCATATTACAAAAACCTATCAGCTCACAGCAGTCAGAATGGCCATTAGGAAAAATGCTGCAAAAAATAAACCGTGAAGGGAGTGTGGAGAAATGCGTACCTTCGGTTGTAAGGGGGGGCATGTAAAGAGCCACTAATGAAAACACAGTGTAGGTGCTTTGAAAAGGGAAACATTGAGCTACCAGTCAATCAATCACAACCACTGCTTGGCCTATCACCTGAGAAAATGAGGATCAAAAAGTCACAGGCTGGCAAACCTGTACGCCAGCAAGATTTACCATAGCCAGCACTTGGAAGCAATGAAAATGTCCATCAACCGAGGAATGCACCAAGAAGAAGTGGTCCACGTACACAATGGAATGTTACTCTAATAATAAATATAAACTCAATTTAAAAACAAACAAAAGCAAGGAGACATCAACATTTGTGGGTTTCTCCGGGCACATTGCACTCTAATTTATAACCGAAGAACACCACTGGCCGGTAGGTCTGTTTCCCTAGTACCAGCATGGGAAACGTAGAAAGGCTGCCGCTCTCTGGCCGTTACCTGCAAAAGCAGGTTTAAAGCCTGAGCTAATGGTCACTTCATGTGAACAAGTACTGCAGGGCTGTAAATGAAACCTGCCCTCAAAATGTCTTGAGGGAGATAATGGCCAAAATATTTCAAATGGTGACACATACTTTAAGAAAACACTGTGAAGAAATAAGCTCTAATCACAGCTGGAAAAATAAAAAGATCATGTCTTAAAGCTCAATTTCAACGCATTATGAGACACATGCAAATTCAACCACAAAGAGGTATCAGCTCACACCACTCAGAATAATCATCAGCAAAAACTACAAAGAATAAATCCTGAAGGTGCTGGGAAGAAATACATGCCCTCCACTTTAAGTGGGACGTAACCTGGAAAGAGCCACTAAGGAGAACAGAACAGAGGTGCCTTTAAAAAGTAAACATTGAGCTACCATATGATCCAGCAGACCTATTCCTGGACCTATAAACTAAGAAGACAGAATTGGAAGGACACAGCCACGCAAATCTGCATTGCACACTATTACAATAGCCAAGATATGGAAGTAACCAAAAAGTCCACCGACAGATGGGTGGACAAAGAAGAACTGCTACCTGTACAGATGGAATATGAGCTAGTGAAAAAATGAAACAATGCCATTTGCAGCACCGTAGATGAGTCTAGAAGTAATCACGCAACTTGGAGTAAGTGAGAAAGCGAAAGACACATATCCTATCATATCATATATAGGGGTTACCTAAAAAATGGTACAAACAAAGATATTTCCACAGAGAAACACTATCATAGAATCAATATAAAAACGTATGGTTCACCAAATAGAAAGGTGTGAGGAATGGATACATTACCGTATTGAGGTTAACAGAGAGATACAAACACCTGTGAAATATGTAATCACCAAAGACCTACGCAATACCAAGAGAAGACTACTCAACATTGTGTCATAACCTACATGGGAAAAGGCTCCGAAGAAGAATAGATATATGTATATGTGTGAAAGAACCACATCTTGCACACCTAGAACAAACAAAACATTGTAATCAAGTTTGCTGTGATAAAAAATAAAAATTAAGTTAAAAATACCAACAAGAAGTAATGAGACATACATTAAAGGGCGTTTTCCTCTCACATGCCATTCTAATTTACAACCTAGAACACCACTTCCAGTAAGGCTCTGTTGACCTAGTAACCAGATTTGGAAAAGGAGAAATGCTGCCGCCATGTGGCCGATTCCCGCAAGAGCAGCTTTTAACCCACAGCTAATGGTCACTTACCATTCACAAGGACTCAGGGCTGTAAAGGACACCTGCCCTCAAAATTGTGCTGAGGTAGGGAATGGATAAAAAAAATTCAAAACAGGCAAAATTTTCAAGAAGATATTATGAAGAGGTAAGTTTTACTCACTCTCTTTTTAAAGAAAGGAAAATGGATAAAAGCTCAGCCTCAGGAAGTATTAGACTCATGCAATCTAATCTACAAAAAGTCTTCAACTCACACCAGTCGACTGACCATTGGCAAAAAGTCTACAAACAATAAATGCGGAAGAGGTTTTAGAGAACTGTGTACCCTCTAGCTGCTGGTGAGATGTAAAAGGGTTAAACGCTAATAATGAGAACAGGAAAGAGCTGCGTTTAAAAGGAAAAATTGAGGTACCAGTCAATCCAGCAGGCGCACCAATGGGCCTCTCACCTGAGAAGACCAGAATGAAGAAGACCCGGGCTGCAAAAGCTGCACTGCAGCCTTATTCACAATAGACAAGACAGTGAAGCAACCAAAATGTCCATCTACAGATGAAAGGAAAAAGAAGAAGTGGTCCATGTACACAATGAATACTAGCCATGGAAAACAATGAAACACTGCTCTTTGAGGCCCCATAGATGATCTTGGAGATAATCACAGAACATGAGGTAAGTCGGAAAGCAAAAGTCCTATATCCTATGATATCACTTATAGGCGTTATCTAATAACTGACACAAATGAACATATTTCCACACAGAAAGTCAATCACAGACTTATTAAAAAAGAACTATGCTTATCTAAAAGGAAAGGTGGGGGGAATGGATAAATGAAGATTAGCGTTACCATATGTATACAAATACATATTATATACATATATCAAAAAGACCGACCATATAGCAAGGAAGGATTACGGATCACTGTAATAATTTACAAGGGAAGAGGATCTCTACATAAATAGGTATGTAGAATATGTAGTTGAACCAGAGTGTGTACACCTTGGACAAGCAACATTCTAACCATTACCCCAATTGAAAAAATTAAAACAACGAACTAGGAGTAATGAGACATAGACTTATGGGGGGTTTTCCTGGCACATTCCATTCAAATTTACAACCTAGACAAACGACTTCCAGAATGGCTCTGCTGCCCTAGTACCCAGATTTGGGAATGGAGAAATGCTGCATCCTTGTGCCGTTTCCCACAACAGCAGCTTTAAACCCACTGCAAAAGGTCACTAAATATTCACCAATTGCAGTTCTGTAAATGACACCTGCCCTCCAAAAAATACTGAGGTCGAAAATCGACCAAAAAATTCTAGAGTGCAACCTTCCAAAAAGAAAATTTGAAGAGGTATATTATACTCACACTTTTTTGCTTTTTTCTTTTAATAGAAAAGAAAAAGCCATGGAAAAATGATGAATTGTAGGAATTTTTACAGACATGTAAACCCAAATTACAAAAACCTATCAGCTCACACCAGTCATAATGGCCATCAAAAAAAATTCTGCCAACAATAAATGCTGACGTGATTGTGGAGAAATGCGTACCCTTGATTCTAAGGGGGACGTGGTAAGAGCCACTAATGAAAGCACAATGGAGTTGCCTTGAAAAGGTAAACGTTGAGCTACCGTACCAGTCAATCAATCATACCCACTGCTGGGTCTATCACCTGAGAAAATGAAAATCAAAAATCACAGGCTGGCAATCCTGCACTCCAGCAATATTTACCATAGGCAACACTTGGAAGCAACGAAAATGTCCATCGACAGAGGAATGCACCAAGAAGAAGTGGTCCATGTACACAATGGAATATTAGCCATGGAAAACATTGAAGCACTGCTCTTTGAGGCACCATACTTGAGCCTGGAGATAATCACAAAACATGAAGTAGGTCGGAAAGCAAAACACCTATATCCTATATTATCACTTATGGCATTATCTAATAACTGACACAGATGAACATATTTCCAAAGAGAAAGACACTCACAGGCTTAGAAAACAAACTATGCTCATCTGAAAGGAAAGGAGGGGGAAAATTGAGAAATGAACATTAGTGTTACCATACATATACCAATACATATTATATACATGTATCAAAAACACCGAACATATAGCAAGGGAGGTCGACGGAACACTGTAATATTTTACATGGGAAGAGGATCTGTACATTAATAGACATACATAATGTACAAATGAACCAGATTGTGTACACCTAGGACAAACAATATTCTAAACTTTACCCAGATTAAAAAAATTTTAAAAACCCAGAAGAAGTAATGAGACATAAACTTATGGGGATTCCTCCTGGCAATTTCCATTCTAATTTACAACCTAGGACAATGACTTCCAGAAAGGCTCTGCTGCCCTAGTACCCAGATTGGGGAATGGAGAAATGCTACCTCCTTGTGGCCGTTTCCCACAACAGCAGCTTTGAACCCACTGCAAAAGGTCACTAAATTTTCACCAACTTGCAGTTCTGTAAATGATACCTGCCCTCCAGAAAATTTCTGGGGTCTAAAATCGACCAAAAAATTCAAAAGAGGGCAAGCTTCGAAGAAGACAAGTTCAAGAGCTATATTGTACTCACGGGTTTTTCTTTTAAGAGAAAAGAAAAAGGGGTAGGAATATGACGAATTTAAAAAATTTTAATGACATGCATACCCATATTACAAAAACCTATCAGCTCACAGCAGTCAGAATGGCCATTAGGAAAAATGCTGCAAAAAATAAACCGTGAAGGGAGTGTGGAGAAATGCGTACCTTCGGTTGTAAGGGGGGGCATGTAAAGAGCCACTAATGAAAACACAGTGTAGGTGCTTTGAAAAGGGAAACATTGAGCTACCAGTCAATCAATCACAACCACTGCTTGGCCTATCACCTGAGAAAATGAGGATCAAAAAGTCACAGGCTGGCAAACCTGTACGCCAGCAAGATTTACCATAGCCAGCACTTGGAAGCAATGAAAATGTCCATCAACCGAGGAATGCACCAAGAAGAAGTGGTCCACGTACACAATGGAATGTTACTCTAATAATAAATATAAACTCAATTTAAAAACAAACAAAAGCAAGGAGACATCAACATTTGTGGGTTTATCCGGGCACATTGCACTCTAATTTATAACCGAAGAACACCACTGGCCGGTAGGTCTGTTTCCCTAGTACCAGCATGGGAAACGTAGAAAGGCTGCCGCTCTCTGGCCGTTACCTGCAAAAGCAGGTTTAAAGCCTGAGCTAATGGTCACTTCATATGAACAAGTACTGCAGGGCTGTAAATGAAACCTGCCCTCAAAATGTCTTGAGGGAGATAATGGCCAAAATATTTCAAATGGTGACACATACTTTAAGAAAACACTGTGAAGAAATAAGCTCTAATCACAGCTGGAAAAATAAAAAGATCATGTCTTAAAGCTCAATTTCAACGCATTATGAGACACATGCAAATTCAACCACAAAGAGGTATCAGCTCACACCACTCAGAATAATCATCAGCAAAAACTACAAAGAATAAATCCTGAAGGTGCTGGGAAGAAATACATGCCCTCCACTTTAAGTGGGACGTAACCTGGAAAGAGCCACTAAGGAGAACAGAACAGAGGTGCCTTTAAAAAGTAAACATTGAGCTACCATATGATCCAGCAGACCTATTCCTGGACCTATAAACTAAGAAGACAGAATTGGAAGGACACAGCCACGCAAATCTGCATTGCACACTATTACAATAGCCAAGATATGGAAGTAACCAAAAAGTCCACCGACAGATGGGTGGACAAAGAAGAACTGCTACCTGTACAGATGGAATATGAGCTAGTGAAAAAATGAAACAATGCCATTTGCAGCACCGTAGATGAGTCTAGAAGTAATCACGCAACTTGGAGTAAGTGAGAAAGCGAAAGACACATATCCTATCATATCATATATAGGGGTTACCTAAAAAATGATACAAACAAAGATATTTCCACAGAGAAACACTATCATAGAATCAATATAAAAACGTATGGTTCACCAAATAGAAAGGTGTGAGGAATGGATACATTACCGTATTGAGGTTAACAGAGAGATACAAACACCTGTGAAATATGTAATCACCAAAGACCTACGCAATACCAAGAGAAGACTAGTCAACATTGTGTCATAAGCTACATGGGAAAAGGCTCCGAAGAAGAATAGATATATGTATATGTGTGAAAGAACCACATCTTGCACACCTAGAACAAACAAAACATTGTAATCAAGTTTGCTGTGATAAAAAATAAAAATTAAGTTAAAAATACCAACAAGAAGTAATGAGACATACATTAAAGGGCGTTTTCCTCTCACATGCCATTCTAATTTACAACCTAGAACACCACTTCCAGTAAGGCTCTGTTGACCTAGTAACCAGATTTGGAAAAGGAGAAATGCTGCCGCCATGTGGCCGATTCCCGCAAGAGCAGCTTTTAACCCACAGCTAATGGTCACTTACCATTCACAAGGACTCAGGGCTGTAAAGGACACCTGCCCTCAAAATTGTGCTGAGGTAGGGAATGGATAAAAAAAATTCAAAACAGGCAAAATTTTCAAGAAGATAGTATGAAGAGGTAAGTTTTACTCACTCTCTTTTTAAAGAAAGGAAAATGGATAAAAGCTCAGCCTCAGGAAGTATTAGACTCATGCAATCTAATCTACAAAAAGTCTTCAACTCACACCAGTCGACTGACCATTGGCAAAAAGTCTACAAACAATAAATGCGGAAGAGGTTTTAGAGAACTGTGTACCCTCTAGCTGCTGGTGAGATGTAAAAGGGTTAAACGCTAATAATGAGAACAGGAAAGAGCTGCGTTTAAAAGGAAAAATTGAGGTACCAGTCAATCCAGCAGGCGCACCAATGGGCCTCTCACCTGAGAAGACCAGAATGAAGAAGACCCGGGCTGCAAAAGCTGCACTGCAGCCTTATTCACAATAGACAAGACAGTGAAGCAACCAAAATGTCCATCTACAGATGAAAGGAAAAAGAAGAAGTGGTCCATGTACACAATGAATACTAGCCATGGAAAACAATGAAACACTGCTCTTTGAGGCTCCATAGATGATCTTGGAGATAATCACAGAACATGAGGTAAGTCGGAAAGCAAAAGTCCTATATCCTATGATATCACTTATAGGCGTTATCTAATAACTGACACAAATGAACATATTTCCACACAGAAAGTCAATCACAGACTTATTAAAAAAGAACTATGCTTATCTAAAAGTAAAGGTGGGGGGAATGGATAAATGAAGATTAGCGTTACCATATGTATACAAATACATATTATATACATATATCAAAAAGACCGACCATATAGCAAGGAAGGATTACGGATCACTGTAATAATTTACAAGGGAAGAGGATCTCTACATAAATAGGTATGTAGAATATGTAGTTGAACCAGAGTGTGTACACCTTGGACAAGCAACATTCTAACCATTACCCCAATTGAAAAAATTAAAACAACGAACTAGGAGTAATGAGACATAGACTTATGGGGGGTTTTCCTGGCACATTCCATTCAAATTTACAACCTAGACAAACGACTTCCAGAATGGCTCTGCTGCCCTAGTACCCAGATTTGGGAATGGAGAAATGCTGCATCCTTGTGCCGTTTCCCACAACAGCAGCTTTAAACCCACTGCAAAAGGTCACTAAATATTCACCAATTGCAGTTCTGTAAATGACACCTGCCCTCCAAAAAATACTGAGGTCGAAAATCGACCAAAAAATTCTAGAGTGCAACCTTCCAAAAAGAAAATTTGAAGAGGTATATTATACTCACACTTTTTTGCTTTTTTCTTTTAATAGAAAAGAAAAAGCCATGGAAAAATGATGAATTGTAGGAATTTTTACAGACATGTAAACCCAAATTACAAAAACCTATCAGCTCACACCAGTCATAATGGCCATCAAAAAAAATTCTTCCAACAATAAATGCTGACGTGATTGTGGAGAAATGCGTACCCTTGATTCTAAGGGGGACGTGGTAAGAGCCACTAATGAAAGCACAATGGAGTTGCCTTGAAAAGGTAAACGTTGAGCTACCGTACCAGTCAATCAATCATACCCACTGCTGGGTCTATCACCTGAGAAAATGAAAATCAAAAATCACAGGCTGGCAATCCTGCACTCCAGCAATATTTACCATAGGCAACACTTGGAAGCAACGAAAATGTCCATCGACACAGGAATGCACCAAGAAGAAGTGGCCCATGTACACAATGGAATATTAGCCATGGAAAACATTGAAGCACTGCTCTTTGAGGCACCATACTTGAGCCTGGAGATAATCACAAAACATGAAGTAGGTCGGAAAGCAAAACACCTATATCCTATATTATCACTTATGGCATTATCTAATAACTGACACAGATGAACATATTTCCAAAGAGAAAGACACTCACAGGCTTAGAAAACAAACTATGCTCATCTGAAAGGAAAGGAGGGGGAAAATTGAGAAATGAACATTAGTGTTACCATACATATACCAATACATATTATATACATGTATCAAAAACACCGAACATATAGCAAGGGAGGTCGACGGAACACTGTAATATTTTACATGGGAAGAGGATCTGTACATTAATAGACATACATAATGTACAAATGAACCAGATTGTGTACACCTAGGACAAACAATATTCTAAACTTTACCCAGATTAAAAAAATTTTAAAAACCCAGAAGAAGTAATGAGACATAAACTTATGGGGATTCCTCCTGGCAATTTCCATTCTAATTTACAACCTAGGACAATGACTTCCAGAAAGGCTCTGCTGCCCTAGTACCCAGATTGGGGAATGGAGAAATGCTACCTCCTTGTGGCCGTTTCCCACAACAGCAGCTTTGAACCCACTGCAAAAGGTCACTAAATTTTCACCAACTTGCAGTTCTGTAAATGATACCTGCCCTCCAGAAAATTTCTGGGGTCTAAAATCGACCAAAAAATTCAAAAGAGGGCAAGCTTCGAAGAAGACAAGTTCAAGAGCTATATTGTACTCACGGGTTTTTCTTTTAAGAGAAAAGAAAAAGGGGTAGGAATATGACGAATTTAAAAAATTTTAATGACATGCATACCCATATTACAAAAACCTATCAGCTCACAGCAGTCAGAATGGCCATTAGGAAAAATGCTGCAAAAAATAAACCGTGAAGGGAGTGTGGAGAAATGCGTACCTTCGGTTGTAAGGGGGGGCATGTAAAGAGCCACTAATGAAAACACAGTGTAGGTGCTTTGAAAAGGGAAACATTGAGCTACCAGTCAATCAATCACAACCACTGCTTGGCCTATCACCTGAGAAAATGAGGATCAAAAAGTCACAGGCTGGCAAACCTGTACGCCAGCAAGATTTACCATAGCCAGCACTTGGAAGCAATGAAAATGTCCATCAACCGAGGAATGCACCAAGAAGAAGTGGTCCACGTACACAATGGAATGTTACTCTAATAATAAATATAAACTCAATTTAAAAACAAACAAAAGCAAGGAGACATCAACATTTGTGGGTTTATCCGGGCACATTGCACTCTAATTTATAACCGAAGAACACCACTGGCCGGTAGGTCTGTTTCCCTAGTACCAGCATGGGAAACGTAGAAAGGCTGCCGCTCTCTGGCCGTTACCTGCAAAAGCAGGTTTAAAGCCTGAGCTAATGGTCACTTCATATGAACAAGTACTGCAGGGCTGTAAATGAAACCTGCCCTCAAAATGTCTTGAGGGAGATAATGGCCAAAATATTTCAAATGGTGACACATACTTTAAGAAAACACTGTGAAGAAATAAGCTCTAATCACAGCTGGAAAAATAAAAAGATCATGTCTTAAAGCTCAATTTCAACGCATTATGAGACACATGCAAATTCAACCACAAAGAGGTATCAGCTCACACCACTCAGAATAATCATCAGCAAAAACTACAAAGAATAAATCCTGAAGGTGCTGGGAAGAAATACATGCCCTCCACTTTAAGTGGGACGTAACCTGGAAAGAGCCACTAAGGAGAACAGAACAGAGGTGCCTTTAAAAAGTAAACATTGAGCTACCATATGATCCAGCAGACCTATTCCTGGACCTATAAACTAAGAAGACAGAATTGGAAGGACACAGCCACGCAAATCTGCATTGCACACTATTACAATAGCCAAGATATGGAAGTAACCAAAAAGTCCACCGACAGATGGGTGGACAAAGAAGAACTGCTACCTGTACAGATGGAATATGAGCTAGTGAAAAAATGAAACAATGCCATTTGCAGCACCGTAGATGAGTCTAGAAGTAATCACGCAACTTGGAGTAAGTGAGAAAGCGAAAGACACATATCCTATCATATCATATATAGGGGTTACCTAAAAAATGGTACAAACAAAGATATTTCCACAGAGAAACACTATCATAGAATCAATATAAAAACGTATGGTTCACCAAATAGAAAGGTGTGAGGAATGGATACATTACCGTATTGAGGTTAACAGAGAGATACAAACACCTGTGAAATATGTAATCACCAAAGACCTACGCAATACCAAGAGAAGACTACTCAACATTGTGTCATAACCTACATGGGAAAAGGCTCCGAAGAAGAATAGATATATGTATATGTGTGAAAGAACCACATCTTGCACACCTAGAACAAACAAAACATTGTAATCAAGTTTGCTGTGATAAAAAATAAAAATTAAGTTAAAAATACCAACAAGAAGTAATGAGACATACATTAAAGGGCGTTTTCCTCTCACATGCCATTCTAATTTACAACCTAGAACACCACTTCCAGTAAGGCTCTGTTGACCTAGTAACCAGATTTGGAAAAGGAGAAATGCTGCCGCCATGTGGCCGATTCCCGCAAGAGCAGCTTTTAACCCACAGCTAATGGTCACTTACCATTCACAAGGACTCAGGGCTGTAAAGGACACCTGCCCTCAAAATTGTGCTGAGGTAGGGAATGGATAAAAAAAATTCAAAACAGGCAAAATTTTCAAGAAGATAGTATGAAGAGGTAAGTTTTACTCACTCTCTTTTTAAAGAAAGGAAAATGGATAAAAGCTCAGCCTCAGGAAGTATTAGACTCATGCAATCTAATCTACAAAAAGTCTTCAACTCACACCAGTCGACTGACCATTGGCAAAAAGTCTACAAACAATAAATGCGGAAGAGGTTTTAGAGAACTGTGTACCCTCTAGCTGCTGGTGAGATGTAAAAGGGTTAAACGCTAATAATGAGAACAGGAAAGAGCTGCGTTTAAAAGGAAAAATTGAGGTACCAGTCAGTCCAGCAGGCGCACCAATGGGCCTCTCACCTGAGAAGACCAGAATGAAGAAGACCCGGGCTGGAAAAGCTGCACTGCAGCCTTATTCACAATAGACAAGACAGTGAAGCAACCAAAATGTCCATCTACAGATGAAAGGAAAAAGAAGAAGTGGTCCATGTACACAATGAATACTAGCCATGGAAAACAATGAAACACTGCTCTTTGAGGCCCCATAGATGATCTTGGAGATAATCACAGAACATGAGGTAAGTCGGAAAGCAAAAGTCCTATATCCTATGATATCACTTATAGGCGTTATCTAATAACTGACACAAATGAACATATTTCCACACAGAAAGTCAATCACAGACTTATTAAAAAAGAACTATGCTTATCTAAAAGTAAAGGTGGGGGGAATGGATAAATGAAGATTAGCGTTACCATATGTATACAAATACATATTATATACATATATCAAAAAGACCGACCATATAGCAAGGAAGGATTACGGATCACTGTAATAATTTACAAGGGAAGAGGATCTCTACATAAATAGGTATGTAGAATATGTAGTTGAACCAGAGTGTGTACACCTTGGACAAGCAACATTCTAACCATTACCCCAATTGAAAAAATTAAAACAACGAACTAGGAGTAATGAGACATAGACTTATGGGGGGTTTTCCTGGCACATTCCATTCAAATTTACAACCTAGACAAACGACTTCCAGAATGGCTCTGCTGCCCTAGTACCCAGATTTGGGAATGGAGAAATGCTGCATCCTTGTGCCGTTTCCCACAACAGCAGCTTTAAACCCACTGCAAAAGGTCACTAAATATTCACCAATTGCAGTTCTGTAAATGACACCTGCCCTCCAAAAAATACTGAGGTCGAAAATCGACCAAAAAATTCTAGAGTGCAACCTTCCAAAAAGAAAATTTGAAGAGGTATATTATACTCACACTTTTTTGCTTTTTTCTTTTAATAGAAAAGAAAAAGCCATGGAAAAATGATGAATTGTATCAATTTTTACAGACATGTAAACCCAAATTACAAAAACCTATCAGCTCACACCAGTCATAATGGCCATCAAAAAAAATTCTGCCAACAATAAATGCTGACGTGATTGTGGAGAAATGCGTACCCTTGATTCTAAGGGGGACGTGGTAAGAGCCACTAATGAAAGCACAATGGAGTTGCCTTGAAAAGGTAAACGTTGAGCTACCGTACCAGTCAATCAATCATACCCACTGCTGGGTCTATCACCTGAGAAAATGAAAATCAAAAATCACAGGCTGGCAATCCTGCACTCCAGCAATATTTACCATAGGCAACACTTGGAAGCAACGAAAATGTCCATCGACAGAGGAATGCACCAAGAAGAAGTGGTCCATGTACACAATGGAATATTAGCCATGGAAAACATTGAAGCACTGCTCTTTGAGGCACCATACTTGAGCCTGGAGATAATCACAAAACATGAAGTAGGTCGGAAAGCAAAACACCTATATCCTATATTATCACTTATGGCATTATCTAATAACTGACACAGATGAACATATTTCCAAAGAGAAAGACACTCACAGGCTTAGAAAACAAACTATGCTCATCTGAAAGGAAAGGAGGGGGAAAATTGAGAAATGAACATTAGTGTTACCATACATATACCAATACATATTATATACATGTATCAAAAACACCGAACATATAGCAAGGGAGGTCGACGGAACACTGTAATATTTTACATGGGAAGAGGATCTGTACATTAATAGACATACATAATGTACAAATGAACCAGATTGTGTACACCTAGGACAAACAATATTCTAAACTTTACCCAGATTAAAAAAATTTTAAAAACCCAGAAGAAGTAATGAGACATAAACTTATGGGGATTCCTCCTGGCAATTTCCATTCTAATTTACAACCTAGGACAATGACTTCCAGAAAGGCTCTGCTGCCCTAGTACCCAGATTGGGGAATGGAGAAATGCTACCTCCTTGTGGCCGTTTCCCACAACAGCAGCTTTGAACCCACTGCAAAAGGTCACTAAATTTTCACCAACTTGCAGTTCTGTAAATGATACCTGCCCTCCAGAAAATTTCTGGGGTCTAAAATCGACCAAAAAATTCAAAAGAGGGCAAGCTTCGAAGAAGACAAGTTCAAGAGCTATATTGTACTCACGGGTTTTTCTTTTAAGAGAAAAGAAAAAGGGGTAGGAATATGACGAATTTAAAAAATTTTAATGACATGCATACCCATATTACAAAAACCTATCAGCTCACAGCAGTCAGAATGGCCATTAGGAAAAATGCTGCAAAAAATAAACCGTGAAGGGAGTGTGGAGAAATGCGTACCTTCGGTTGTAAGGGGGGGCATGTAAAGAGCCACTAATGAAAACACAGTGTAGGTGCTTTGAAAAGGGAAACATTGAGCTACCAGTCAATCAATCACAACCACTGCTTGGCCTATCACCTGAGAAAATGAGGATCAAAAAGTCACAGGCTGGCAAACCTGTACGCCAGCAAGATTTACCATAGCCAGCACTTGGAAGCAATGAAAATGTCCATCAACCGAGGAATGCACCAAGAAGAAGTGGTCCACGTACACAATGGAATGTTACTCTAATAATAAATATAAACTCAATTTAAAAACAAACAAAAGCAAGGAGACATCAACATTTGTGGGTTTATCCGGGCACATTGCACTCTAATTTATAACCGAAGAACACCACTGGCCGGTAGGTCTGTTTCCCTAGTACCAGCATGGGAAACGTAGAAAGGCTGCCGCTCTCTGGCCGTTACCTGCAAAAGCAGGTTTAAAGCCTGAGCTAATGGTCACTTCATATGAACAAGTACTGCAGGGCTGTAAATGAAACCTGCCCTCAAAATGTCTTGAGGGAGATAATGGCCAAAATATTTCAAATGGTGACACATACTTTAAGAAAACACTGTGAAGAAATAAGCTCTAATCACAGCTGGAAAAATAAAAAGATCATGTCTTAAAGCTCAATTTCAACGCATTATGAGACACATGCAAATTCAACCACAAAGAGGTATCAGCTCACACCACTCAGAATAATCATCAGCAAAAACTACAAAGAATAAATCCTGAAGGTGCTGGGAAGAAATACATGCCCTCCACTTTAAGTGGGACGTAACCTGGAAAGAGCCACTAAGGAGAACAGGAACAGAGGTGCCTTTAAAAAGTAAACATTGAGCTACCATATGATCCAGCAGACCTATTCCTGGACCTATAAACTAAGAAGACAGAATTGGAAGGACACAGCCACGCAAATCTGCATTGCACACTATTACAATAGCCAAGATATGGAAGTAACCAAAAAGTCCACCGACAGATGGGTGGACAAAGAAGAACTGCTACCTGTACAGATGGAATATGAGCTAGTGAAAAAATGAAACAATGCCATTTGCAGCACCGTAGATGAGTCTAGAAGTAATCACGCAACTTGGAGTAAGTGAGAAAGCGAAAGACACATATCCTATCATATCATATATAGGGGTTACCTAAAAAATGATACAAACAAAGATATTTCCACAGAGAAACACTATCATAGAATCAATATAAAACGTATGGTTCACCAAATAGAAAGGTGTGAGGAATGGATACATTACCGTATTGAGGTTAACAGAGAGATACAAACACCTGTGAAATATGTAATCACCAAAGACCTACGCAATACCAAGAGAAGACTAGTCAACATTGTGTCATAAGCTACATGGGAAAAGGCTCCGAAGAAGAATAGATATATGTATATGTGTGAAAGAACCACATCTTGCACACCTAGAACAAACAAAACATTGTAATCAAGTTTGCTGTGATAAAAAATAAAAATTAAGTTAAAAATACCAACAAGAAGTAATGAGACATACATTAAAGGGCGTTTTCCTCTCACATGCCATTCTAATTTACAACCTAGAACACCACTTCCAGTAAGGCTCTGTTGACCTAGTAACCAGATTTGGAAAAGGAGAAATGCTGCCG